>NC_087151.1:37047692-37062692 GCF_035594125.1 Scylla paramamosain | reverse complement strand
ATGCTGTGTATAAAATGACTCAGCATTCAAGGGAATACACATAACATTCATGCTAAGTTATTCATGTTAATTGTAATGTTGCAGATTTTCTTGTCTCTCATCTTTAAGTTCACAAAAAAAAACAACAGAAACAGCTTCAAAACGCCAGTAACAACGGCAGGAGTTTCGGCTGAGGGTGAGATGGGGCGGCGAGGCACAGGGCAGAGAGATGGGAAGGTGGCGGGGGAGGCAGGGCAGGTGTGAGTAGCGGAGAAGTGTGGGGGAGGGAGGACCGGAGGAGTGGTAGCGGGAGCGAGGAGCCGAGGATGAAGTGGGTTAGTTGTGTGTGGAGACTGGAGTCGGTCATACGTGCTTCCCCGCCCGCTCCCTCAGCTTCTCACGTGGCCCAGACCGCCTCCTTCTTCATCGGTGAGCAGCTTCTCTCCCTTAGCCTCGTGTCCTTCCACTTACTTGCCTCCCTCGTGTTTAAACTGCCAAGGTCATCTGGAAACTCCTTCCAGGGTGATTCCAAGGATACCTCGCCTGGAATCTGAGATACTGAAGAAGCGGTGCCGCGGTGCTAGTCCATGACCTGAGGTGAACGTGTGTGGCGGCGGCGACGACTTGCGCGCGCGCGTGTAAAGTTATGTGTGCATTTGTACGTGTGTGTGTGTGTGTGTATCCTCAGTGTAGCGAGGGGCATCACGACGCTTTGCAAAGGTGCCGCAGCCGCACACCGTGGCTGACCCATAGAAAGTTGGCAGGAGAAATTAAGGACACGACCACTACACGGCGTCTTCCTCCTTCCTTCCTGCTACATACATTCAATCACGCCTCGCGTGGCCTTGATCCTCCTGTTCCTCCTCCTCGTAGTGTCGTCGTTATCATTCACCCTTCTCGTTTTCCTCTTCTCGTCCTCTTCATCCTCCCTCCCGACCTTTCTTTTCCCTCTTCCACCAACCCTGGGGGAAAAGCGCTGACTCAGAGGGAAGCAAATGAAGAAAAGGGAGAGTGAGCTTGACGCGGTGACTTAAGCAAAAAGGAATTGGCGTGTGGTTCCCCAAGTTTGCTGTCCCCTTCCTTACTCCTACCCACCACCCTACCAGTTCAAAACATGCGCTATTATTAATTCCTTGAATAATGTAATCCTTTCTCCGTGTAAAGTCATGGCCTGTATGAGATCAAGGCACCCGCTGGATGAGAAGCGGTGAGGTATCTTATCATATATTGCCGAGTTTGTGGTGACAGTCACGCGTGCTGCACATTACAGGGTGGTCAGATGGGGTGATAGAGATGACGTCAAGTACACACACACACACACACACACACACACACAAGGCAGTCTGCTCATTGCGTCATTGTGTGCACGGCAGAACACTCATCCCAGACACACGACCCAGGCAAGCAGACACTCGGGCAGGCAGGGAAGGAGGGAGGGATGCAAGCATATAGTCATCCAGGCAGGCAAACAACCCCATCCTAGCTCAGTCCACCCAACCAACCCTCTTCTCCCACCAGGTTCAGAGTTCAGCCTCACTTTAAACCTGTTATCATCGCCCACTCACGAAAGACACCGCAAAAAAATTATATATATTTATACATAATGGTTTGAAAGTGCGTGAAGGAACCTGAACGCCACTTGACCCTTCCTCTCTCTCTCTCACTCTTTCTCTCCCTTTCAGACGAGCGAGTGTCCGGAGCGGGGCGCCACGAAGGGAAGGACCGCGGGGAGGAAGATTCTGGCGAGGCTGAGTGAGGCTGAGCAAGTCGGACGCGTCACTGGCCCTCTCCTGACCCACCCCTGTGTACCGGTTCGGGTCAGCCACACGCGCGCACTGACACACACACGTACACGGGAGAGAGGATCTAGTATGAGTGTAGCAAGTGTGCGTTACAAAGTGGACAAGTGGACATCATTCCCGATTCCTTTTTGAGAATTGCGTGGGAGAAAGAGAGAGAAAGAGAGACAGATAGAGACAAAGAGAGAAAGAGAGACAGATAGGGGAAGATTGAAAGATTAAGAGAGAGAGAGAGAGAGAAAGACCCGTGCACCCTTGAACCTGCGGGTGGTGAAAAGGTGTGAAGTGACCCAATGAACCACTTGTGACGCGTGTACCTGGTAATGCTTCATGGCGGGGGACTGGTGAAGCCACTTACCTTATACGGGGGAAGGAAGCCACTCGTACGTACGGCCGCGCTCAGTGTCGCCTTGAATTAGAGATTTAGTTCACTGCGTACCTAATTAATGGATTTCCAGGAGGTGCAGATTCCTCGCACACCTGCAAGTCACATCGCTGGAGGAGTGAGTCTTTATTCCCTTTTTTATACCAAGTGTCAATGGACTGCGGTTTGAATGTGAGTGTCTTAAGGCGATGCTGTGAGTTGCAATCCGGGTTTTGAAGAGAGATAGAGAGGCGGGCTTCTGATCTAACCTTTTTTCCCATTCCCTATTGTCCTGACCCAAGTCCTTTCCTGTCCTTCCCTTCTCAATGCCTTATAGAGAAGCGGACATCTAACCTTTTTCCGGTGTCCCTAACGTCCCTATTCCCTGTTATCTTGACTCAAGTTCTTCCCTGTGTCTTTCCCTGTCCTTTCCTGATCTCCCTGTTCCTTTCCTACCCGATGTCTCTCCTGCCCCTCACGTCCATTCCCCACAAGCGCGCCACAGGGTCCGCTTGAGCCGACCTCCCGTGGCAGGCAATAGTCTCTCGGCCCCGCCACCCTCATTAACCACAACAATCGCGGGCCACGCAGGACTTAACGGAGGGGGAGGTGCCCTTCTCCATTCTATCAACACCACCGTTCCCATCAGCCCCACTACCACCACCGCCGCCTTTGCCAACGCCACACCAGCCTCCGTGTTCCCCAGCAGCTTCGTCAACGCCTCCCTGCCTCTCAACGACTCCTCCCACCTCAATGACACAATGATGACAGTGAGTACCAACCTTCCTTTCTCACACCCTTTGTCTGCACTGTTAGGTAGCTGGAAGATTCATGCTGTTATGTTATGTTATGTTATGTTATGCTGTTATGTTATGTTTAGCAGGTTGTAATGTGGTATTTAATCTTTTCATTACTCTATTCGTCCTTTGTTAACATTGAGCTTTATAGAAAACTGCTTGAATACTAAAAGAAAGAAATGATGAGATAAATTATGTCTTTTCTAGGCTACATATTTATTTAAGAGACTGTAGTCCAAGTGTCTACGTAAATGGTTATGAGGCAAAGATGTATAACAGGGGGTTAAATACTTCCTTTCCTCTCGTCTCTAGTTATCTTTAAGTTTTCCGCAACGCATGAATACAAATGGAGCTGCTATGTGGTTGTGGAATATTCATCTGCAGTGCACAGCATGACAACGATCGCCAAACTATATGCAGCATTATAGCTCAGAGGGCGGACAAGCAGGCATGAGTCTCTGCCCAACAGTGTCCCCGAGAGTAGTACAGTCATGGTCAGTAATCGAGCAGCTTTCTTAACTTACTCCTACTGTTTAATGTTGCTCATAGTGCGGTGTGAGGAACAGGCACACGTCTCAGCTAAGCCACAGAGCGGCAATGCCCCCGAAGTCAATAGTCGAGTAACCTTCCTCACTCACTCCCACTGTCTTTAATGCTTTCCTTCAGTCCTGCGATGCTGCGAAAACCCAAGTTCTCAGGATTGCTAAGGTTGTTTACCTACCAGAGTACTTAGAGAGAGAAAATGTAAAACACAGTGTGAGCGCAGCATGTTAATCCACTACTGACTATAAGTGTAATACAGTTAGTGCTCGTGTTAGGAGTTACTGATGCTGACTGGCGCTTGACACACTCGTGTCCTTGATACATTTAAAGGCTGTACCGATGTATTGTTGAGGCAGCACTGCACACGCATTCTACTGGCTCAGGGAGGTCAGGAATTGATTGCTCGTTGGTGAAAACTTTTTGGAACTGACATAAGCGTGAACCTCAGCCAGCTGCTGATTGTCCAGTGAGAAAATATCATTGAGGTATCAAGCAGAGAGAGAGAGAGAGAGAGAGAAAGAGAGAGAGAGAGAGAGAGAGAGAGAGAGAGAGAGAGAGAGAGAGAGAGAGAGAGAGAGAGAGAGAGAGAGAGAGTTACGCAAGGAATAGAAAGATAATAACGTCATAACCGGGCAAAAAGAATAACATAGCACACACACACACACACACACACACACACACACACACACACACACACACACACACACACATATGAATGTCAGCTGAAGGTCTTATCAAGAAAAAAAAGACTAAAGATCCTGTTTCCAGCTTAGTCCATTCAAACGTCACTCCAATCATTGTGTGCTTAATCTCAAGAACAAAAACACTGCTCTCTTGATTACGGGATGGCATGAAGTAAATAAAAGATTGCCATTAAATTTCTCCACACCCGCCACCTGCTGATAAAAGTATTGAGGTGACCTGAGGGATATAACAAGGAGGATGCAGACCACTGATCCTTAGTGCCAGTAATCGGGACAGGACAAGAAATGACGGGTTCACGGTTAATAAAATTAGATTAATAAAAAAAAAGAAATAGGAAGACGCTGGCTCGCAAACAGAGTGGTAAATGACTGGAATATGCTTAGCAATCAAATTGTCAAGGCTGAGTTATTAACTCAGCCTTGACAATTTGATTGCTAAGCAAGTTTGAGTGATTAAATAATTTTATGGGAAGATAGAAATATGTATGTTTTATTAAGGGACTGTCATGTGTAGACTTTTTTTTTTTATATATAGGAGGGACACCGGCCAAGGGCAACAAAAATCTAATAAAAAAAAGCCCACTGAGATGCCGGTCCCGAATAGGTTCCGAAGTGGTGGTCAAAAATTGAAGGATAAGTGTCTTGAAATCTCCCTCTTGAAGGAGTTCAAGTCATAGGAAGGTGGAAATACAGAAGCAGGCAGGGAGTTCCAGAGTTTACCAGAGAAGGGGATGAATAATTGGCAAGTTAACTCTTGCTTTAGAGAGGTGGACAGAATAGGGGTGAGAGAAAGAAGTCTTGTGCAGCGAGGCCGCGAGAGGAGGGGAGGCATGCAGTTAGCAAGATCAAAAGAGCAGTTAGCATGAAAATAGCGGTAGAAGATAGCAAGAGATGCAACATTGCGGCGATGAGAAAGAGGCTGAAGACAGTCAGTTAGAGGAGGGGAGTTGATGAGACGAAAATGTTTTGATTTCACCCTATCTAAAAGAGTGGTATGAGTGGAAGCCTGAAGGGTTGGACGTCTATGAAAAGACGTGAAAAAGTGCAGGGTGGTATCATCAGCGTACGAGTGGACAGGGCAAGAAGTTTGGTTTAAAAGATCATTGATGAATAATAGGAAGAGAGTGGGTGACAGGACAGAACCCTGAGGAACACCAATGTTAATAGATTTTAGGAGAAGAACAGTGACCGTCTACCATAGCAGCAATAGAGCGGTCAGAAAGGAAACTTGAGATGAAGTTAAAGAGAGAAGGATAGAAGCCGTAGGAGGGTAGTTTGGAAATCAAAGCTTTGTGCCAAATTCTTTTATGAGTATATGTAGCTTTTATTGAGGGAAGATATGAGTGGGCTTTTTATTCCACCATTTTTTTTGCCCTTGGCCGATCTCCCTGACAAACAAACACACACACACACACACACACACACAAAAATAGAATAAAAATAAATAAATAAAAATAAGTAAATAAAAATAAATGAATAAAATAAATAAATAAATAAATAAATAAATAAATAAATAAATGAAAATAAATAAATAAGTAAATAAAGAAATAAAGAAAGAAAGAAAACCATTAAGTCATAGGTAGCAGTGCAATGACTCGCCTCATGGCCAGACATAATTAACAGACCGTGCTGACTGGCTGACTGACTTGTTAATATGCACGGTCAGTAATACATACGTTGTACTTTCATTCTACCTGGAGTATTGGAAGGTCTCTAATACCATGTTAGTAACTCAGTAAGTAGCTGGTGGATGGCTGTACGTAACCCACTGACCGTCTTGCTTGGCTGGCTGGTTAATATATACGATAAATAATGTACGCGTTGCGCTATCCTCCTGCCCTTGACCTTCCTGCGAGGCTTGCAATGCAACGCCTCGGTGATGTGGATGCATTGACAATTACAAGCCCAGGCTGTAATGATCAGCTTCTTTTTTCGTTTTCTTTTAATCACCTTCAATTTTCTTTTTTTTTGAAGTAGTATGTTGAGTGTCGAGGCTTTCATCCCTCTATTTTTGTTATTATTATATTTTTTTGTGTGTCATTGGATGTTCCACTCTACTACACTCGCATTCTTAAAATGATCTCTGTTTAGCTTCTTCTTATCTTTTCCCACATCTCTTTAAAGTTTATGTTTTTTGGATGCTTGCCTCCTCCAGGCATATAGATTATGACATCACATTACAAGCAAAACCCATTTCTTAATCGTCCTCAGTTTTCTTCTTTCTTTAAGCACTTTTTTCCCACGCCTCTGTTTTTAGCACCTCTCCTCCACCAGGCCCTGGCTTGCATATCATCCTCCTATGACTATTTTTCTCTCAATTCCAATTCCTTACGCAGTCCATCAACCTCTGCTCTCGTCTTCCTGTTCGTCTTTTGTTTTGTGGCTCCATCTCTATAACACTTCTACCCACATACTTCTCTTTTCTGTTCGTCTCCTGCCCCCTATATCCACCTCCATCATTCATCAACCCACACACCTCTTCCCTTTTCCTCGCATGGCCATACTACTACAATTTTCTTTCCTTCGTCCTGAGTTTGTCCTTATGCTCCTCGTTAATAAGCCGCTCAGGGCCATGCATCACTTTTGTCACATCTGCTACCTTCTAGACGTGTGTGGATGCATCAGCGTGTGCGGCGGTGCGTTCAGCCGTATGTTGTGAGTTCGGCTTGTGGAGCGATAATGTGTTTGGGAGCAGGGAACGATACGAGGTTTGTGTGTGTGTGTGTGTGTGTGTGTGTGTGTGTGTGTGTGTGTGTGTGTGTGTGTGTGAAAAAGGGTAAATAAAGTCAGGAATGTTTTTTTTTTCAAGGAAATGGTAAAGAAATAGTGAAAAAAAAGATAAAGTAAGCATTGAAACAATGAAGGCAAGCAGAGAGAGAGAGAGAGAGAGAGAGAGAGAGAGAGAGAGAGAGAGAGAGAGAGAGAGAGCATGTGTTTTATGAGTTATTACTTTCCCACAAGGCTACGACGATCATAGTTTTACGAGGAACTGAATTAGATTGTACTGCTATGTAAGACAGATATCTCTGGCCTCGCGTGTTTCCGAGAATAAACATCTTTATCAGAGGAAACTATAGATTGCAAGATTTTTCTTGTTATGCGTAAAGGTGACAGATAAGGGCTACTAAAATTAAGATAGAAAGCGGTAGAGAAAAAAAAAAAGAGTAAGAGAAAAGAAAAAAGGCCCGTAACTGTTGTTTTGAAAAAAAAAACTTAATAAAATAAACAATAAAAATAATAAGATTCCAATCGGTTCTGCCAGTTTAGGTCTGGAGGTCGTCTTATTCTTCTTTTGAAATAATTCACTTCATAGGAAGGTAAAGAAATAGGATGAATACGATGCGATACGAATATATACTGCTCTTTTATTAGGAAAGGTCAACACCTTATTTTTCTTGTGCTTTACGCATGACGCTTTAATAGAAAAGAAGAAGAAGAAGAAGAAGAAGAAGAAGAAGAAGAAGAAGAAGAAGAAGAAGAAGAAGAAGAAGGGTTGTTCTGCGCCTTCACGTGCTTGTGTGTTTTCACTTTCAACCGTAGCATGATTTGTGCTTGTAAACCCTGAAATCTGCCACACCTCAGTCTTCTCGTCGGTAATACTTTGCAGCCAACGAGGAGACGAGTGCCAACTGGTCACGCCATAAAGGTGAAAATGAAGTTGGGGACATACGGCATAGATTAGCGTGGCCTCGGTGCTCATCTCTGTCTCGTGGTCAGGTAAAGTAAAGAAAATAAATTGGATTTTCTCTCAAATCTTCTCTTCTACCCATTTCTCTCTCTCTCTCTCTCTCTCTCTCTCTCTCTCTCTCTCTCTCTCTCTCTCTCTCTCTCTCTCTCTTTTTTCGGTAAGGGAGGGGATGGCATCATGAGCTGACATTTTAAAATCCATCTTCTTTCCCTTAGCTGGTCTCCTTAATACATAAGTCCATGTTCACTTGATAATCTGACCCTTCATCCCACCGGAGTTGATTTCTCAGTCGCAAGTATAAGGGTAACATTACCTTGCTGGGTGTGAGTGGATGGATAAATGTTGACTTGATAATTTAACCCACCAGAATTGATTTTTTTTAGTCACCAGCTGGAATAGAATCACCTACACGTCTTGTTACTGTACCGTTGCTCTACTGTCGCTTGGGTCAGACCGGAGTTCATTTCTCAATCACCAGCTAGAATAGAATCACTCACTCGTCGTGTAGTTGGTGTAGCGTTGCTGGGTCGGAGAGTACTGGGTCAGTGTAGCTCTTTTCGAGCTTTAAACTGTGGCGTCTGTGATGACAAGGCCTGGCACTGACCACTGCTGTCTATAAAATAAAATCACTCAACGTTAAGTGATTTTCGTGAATGTTAATGCTAGTAAAGAAAAAAAAAAATAGTAGGAGATATTGATAGATAGGAAAATAGATAGATAGTCAGGTAGATGGCTAGACAGACAGATAAACAGACAGATAAATTATTGGATAAATATGTAAATGAAGAGAGAGAGAGAGAGAGAGAGAGAGAGAGAGAGAGAGAGAGAGAGAGAGAGAGAGAGAGAGAGAGAGAGAGAGAGAGGGCTGTCACCCACTCATCTGAAGCTCCACTGTATGTGCTTGTGTTTTATTGCCCTCCTGAACCATTATTACGTGATTATCTCGTTCCACGCTGGTAAAGACATCAAGGGAACTTCAATTTGCTCATTACTTCGTGCACTTCACTCGAGGCCATTCCTGGAGAGACTCGGCTCCTGAATAATCTCCTATTCTGCTTTGTTGTTTTGTTCTATCCTTTTAGGTAAATCACGAAGGGAGGGAATTACTAAAATTCGACTTAATTTCACTGGTAAAAAAGGAATAGCAGCCAGAGTAATGCCTTTTTTTTCAACATTAAAAGTGAAAAGATCGTCATTTGTCTTCCTTTCCTGAATCCGTGTCGCTGATTGAAGATGCTGTGGATTTCTTAATGATGCAAAATACTTTTATTAAACCATCACGGTGACCGAAGGATGCATCATCTTGCTTTGTCAGCCTCCCCATCAACTCTGTCTCCGAACCTGTGCATTCGGTACTCCTGATGAATAACAACATGAGAACATAAGACTGGTTATGTCAGTGGAAAAAGAGAGAGAGAGAGAGAGAGAGAGAGAGAGAGAGAGAGAGAGAGAGAGAGAGAGAGAGAGAGAGAGAGAGAGAGAGAGAGAGAGAGAATAATGCGTGGTTGGATTTTTCAGCAAAAGGATCGAGCGAAAGTGTCAGGTTTAGATTCAGAGGAAATGACTGTGAGGTAATCTGGCCTGAACGGTGGTTGGGAAAGATTGAAAGGAGAGGAATTCGATATATTTTCGGCGAGACGTAAGAAATTACAAGAATAAGAACTGGATTATTTTTCCATCATCATAAGACCAGAAGAAAATAAGCGATGTTGCAAGAAGTCAGTGGGTTTACACACAGCAGTCTCAGTATAAGAGCGTTAGCCTTGTATAGCGTTTTCGAGGATGGGTGTGGAGGTACAGGTATTGAGAGAACAAGGTGGACTGTCCGCTGGCGTGACGGAGACATTGATAGAGGGAGTGGAGGAGGAGATGATGCTGAGGAAGGTGGTGTTAGTCTGGTAACCACCGCTATTTGTGGTGACGCCTTTGCCAGCTGTCATGCACCACTCCCTCTCTCCTCTTCACGAATATCTCACTGAACATGCTCTCCCTTGATGCTTTTCTCTCACGTCTGCCTCTTTCTACAAGGAATTTCCTGTAGTTTCTCTTTAAAAGTAACTGATAACTTCCCTCATCCTCCCTCATCTGTTGTCCAGAGATGGTAGATAATAACACTGACCGAACTGTCCATCTTGTTCGTCCCTCTTATTTAATCTTGCCTCAAGGTTAGAAGTTCTTTGAAGGCTTTCTTTTTTATCCTGTTCTCCTTGACCTTCACATTGAGAGGACACGTTGACTTGCACTAGGAGTTCGTTTATTTTCTATTCTTTTTCATGTTCAATGATAGTTATTTCTATTCTCTCCGCTTCGTTAGTTAAAATCCAGCGTCTTTATGGTTCATCTGGCTCTTGAAATATGCGAGGATTAGCTAAAAGATTGACTCATAAGCTTCACTCTTGTTCTTTCATCATCTAGCTTCAGGTAATAATTAAAAAGTCTTGTGCCCTCTTTCATAAGCCTCACTCTCCTTTCGTCAGTCACCTTAGGTTAATGTAAAGTTTGGTACCCTCTAGCGCATCTTGGCCTCACCTACGTAGATCCGTTAGCCACAGAAAGGTCTCCTTGGGCCCTTCTTTGGCGAGCGCCCTTCTTGTCGAGGGAGGCTCCTCACTTACAACAATGTTTTCAAAGGGCGGAGTCTGGTGTTACTTGTTTCATCAACTTTCTAACTCTTACCGGCTCTCTCTATTCTCCTTAACGCTGCCACTTTGCGGAACTGTATTGCGTGTCCCCATTACGCAGGACGCTGTATGCGTCCTTCCGCCTCCTGAGTGTGAGGTCGTAGGACTACCTTATCACTTACCGGCACTTTTCTTTTTTGTTTCTTTTAAATTTTTGCTACTCATTAATTTCAGAGCAACAGGACCCTCAAATGAAGAAGAATTGAGTTTGATAAAGAGAAGGAGGAGGAAGAAAATTATGCTATAATGGTGGTAGAAAATTATGAATTTATCTTGGGCACATGAAGACAAGGATAAATAAAGACGGTTTGTTGCAAAGGAATTCAATAACATAACTTACAATCTGAAATAGTCCACAATGTATACTATCATTGGTTTGCCAACGCGTCTTGTTACAGAAAAGAATGAATGACCATTTTTGGGTACTAACTCTTGAGACTGTTTTCCCGGACACCCGATGATTACGTGATAGATAATGAAGATATGGAAAAGAGAGAGAGAGAGAGAGAGAGAGAGAGAGAGAGAGAGAGAGAGAGAGAGAGAGAGAGAGAGAGAGAGAGAGAGAGAGAGAGAGAGAGAGAATGTGCGTGATCATGAATAAATGAGCGGGAAAAAAATAGCAATAGAAAATGAATTAGAAAGTTTAGCTCCTATGAAAAGAGTTCCGCTCAGTTCACCGATGGATGGTGGTATTTGAAGCTTCACAATGTACTCTAAAGCTTCAGGCGCGGAAGAGGTTGACTGGAGCACTGACCTTAACGTCCTCAGAGTCCCCATATACAAGTCCCGTAACCTTTAAACTCGAAGAATCTCCCGCCTGGAATCAAAACCCGTGGTCAACTTGAATGTAATCAGATTAAAGCCTCACTGAATTACTCGTGCCTCCATCTTTCTTGTATGGTTGGTTGGTTTTTACAGATAAGCTCCCCCTGACTGACCGATCTTGGTGATAATGTCCATCTGCTTTCCCTCTGCCTTGAATCACGAGACTGGTTTCCGCTATTCATCTTATCCCAGCCATCAATTACTCACTTCTGGACGGCGAGGCGGTGACTGCATCCGCCTCGAGACACCGGTAAAGTTCGGAGAGGGGGATTTGATTTGCCAGGACCTTGATCTGAGTAATTTTATGACGTTTTATTTATTTATTTATTTATTTTTTTTATAAAGGAGCATGTCAACGGAGGATGAGTCATAGAAGGAATATTGTGCTTTTGAGATGAGCTTTTGTGATGAACTTTTGTGATGAAGTTTTCTAGAGGAACGAGGTCAACGGGAGATAAATAATGGGAGGCTTGGAGGTTGAGTTTTTGTGATAAGTTTTTGCGATGAGGTTTTCTAAAGGAACGAGTCAGCGGGAGATGAGTCATAGGAGTGTTGGAAGTTGTGTTTTTGTGATAAGGTTTTCGAGTGAACGTGAGATGAAATATAGGAGTATTGGGAGTTGTGTTTTTGTGATAAGGCTTTCTACTCGTAAAAAAAAGGAGTCAACAGGAGGTGAGTCTTTGGGGTATTGGAAGTTGAGTTTCTGTGATGAAGTTTCCTAGATGAACCAGTCGGCATGGGATGAGGTACAGAGGTATATGCATTGGAAGCTGGGTTTAACTAGGCCTCCTTCAAAGCAGCAAAACTATTCCACGTGATGCATTGATGACTCTTGACTCTAATGCATTAAAATTATATGAAGTCTTTTCTACACAATGATAAGATACTTGGAGGAACTTATTTGGTGAAATGAAAACATGTGGAGGGTTTGATCAACTGATTACTTATTGCAGATGAGATGATAGGATAAAGTGGTGCTGCAAATAGATTACGATGCACCAGATGGGGTTACAGCATAAGAACATAGAGGAAACTGCAAGATGCCATCAGGCCTACACGTGTTAATTGTGAGAGAGAGCGCTACCTTCCACTGAAAAACTGACGTGTGCCAGGACTGAACTAGCCATTTTTATTTCACTAGACAAACATAGTACATTACACAACCAACTGGCCTTGATATAGAAGGAACGCACAAAGAATACAGAATAAACCAAGGCACTCTGTTTTGGTTACATTAATACAATAGAAAAAAAAAATATGTGATGAAAAATAAGAACATTGAAAAACTCTCGTCTGAATAGCAAAGACTGACGTAGCTTATTGTTATAGAATTTACTTAAACTTGCCTTTATCCTGTTCTGTAATGCCATAGTACACACACACACACACACACACACACACACACACACACACACACACACACACACACACACACACACACACACACACACACACAGCGTTTTGTATACATTGCTTGAAGTGAACTAAAAGACTATGTAAATGATGTCAGTGGTCGAAGAGCAGTGTTTTCCGTACGTGCAATACCCGTGAATGGTGGGAAGTGACGTCATGCACAGCCACGCCTCCTGCTGGTGTGGCCGTGGCGGGCCTTGTGTACTCAAACTTGATCGCGCCCGCCTGTCCTTGATGAGAGAAAGATATCAAATAATTTGCGTACATCCTTCACTTGATGATAGCTGTCTTTGGGTTGATTTCTAATACAGAATGGTTTCTTTTATTTATTTATTTATTCTTTTATTTGCAGGTGATTGTTTACTAGCATGATTACGCAGATAAGTTTACTCACCCATTCCTTCGATGAAATATTTCCAAGCAGTGCATCCTTCACCTGATGATGGCTGTCTTTAGGCTAGTTTCAAATATCAGTTGGTTTCGTTTCAATTTCTTTTGGATCTGGAGATGATTGTTAACTATCATGATGAGGCTGATAAGTTTACTCACCCATTCCTTTGATAAAATCTCAAAGTATATTCTATTTAGGAAATTAAGCGTTTTAGTAATTTATCTCTTCGGAAAAAAAAAAAAAAGAAAATGTTCTGAGGATATCCCCGTTCTGGTTTACCTGTGTGGCGGTACAGTACAACCAGTGCAGGCAAAGACAGCCCTCGGCATCTGCTGGCCCCTCAGCTGCCCGTCACGATGCCTCAGCACTTCGTTTTGTTACCACCACGCTCTATTTGGATTACTTCACAGCGAGCGTTTCCGAGAATACCGGGGCCCTTCACTCGGCGTGCAGGGTCCTGGGACATGGTGAAGGGGCGAGACAAAGGCCTTGATCGGGAAAAGTCGAGGGGGAGGGTCACACATGGCTGAGAATTAAGGACTCCCGTGATCAGCGCAGCCAACAAAGCACTGCACCCCGTGTGGACACAGGCAAGGCGGCGGCCGGCGACCCAGTTAGCATTATGGTAACCAAGCACACTCCATTACAGTGATGACTCAGCTGCAACTCTACCTACACACGGTGAATGTTTGTAAAACAACTTTCATGCCACTAATTATAATGTAACGTCCATCAGATGCCTTGCGTCACCACCTGTGTGAAGGAAAAGGGACCACTGTACTACATACGTGTACTAAAAGTGAACACAGCCCACTCCGAAGAGAGACTGGGTGGGCAAGGCCGGCGGCGGGGTGTCCAAGCACTCGTGCAATAAGGAGAGCGGCGAGCGATGGAGGGAAGGGTGGGAAGGAGGCAAGGCTGGTCAGAAGGAGGTTAGGTTAGGGAGGAAAGGATGGAAGGCTTGGTGAGCCACTTCGTACCCAGCTGGTTTGGTTCAGGAGGAAGGGAGTCTGAGGCTAGGACGGGAAGGGAAAGTGAATGAGAAAGGAGGAGGAAGAGGAGGAAGAGGAGGAGGCTCAGGCAAGGCAGCAGCAACAGAGAGGGTGGAGGCAGTGAAAGAGAGAGGTTGCAAGCACCCAGAATATACGAAAGGAAATAAATAGACGACGTTAGGGTGAAAGTAGTGGTAATAAGCGGTGTGAACTGGAAGACCCGCAAGAAAGATGGGGGAATGAGTGAGCCTGAGAGAAACAAGATAACTGCAACTGGAAGACTGCCATTAAGTTACACACACGCGCGCACACACACACACACACACACACACACACACACACACACACACACACACACACACACACACACACACACACACACAAACCGGTGGAAGTAAATTGCAAGCTGACGATAATATGATGGAAATATGAGGAGAGGACAACAAAAGTTACACGGAAAATGAGCAGACACAATAAGAAAAAAAAAAAAAAAAAAAAAAAATGAGGTGTGGGGGAAATTAAAAACCGGAAAATAATGAGACGAAACGGGTTAAGAAGAAAACTATGAAAAAAAAAGAAAAAAATAGAAAACTTGCAAGGAACAATACAGATGTGAAATGGCAATGCAAAAAAAAAAAAAAACGAAAAAAAAAAAAGACAAATCAGAAACATTGCAAGAAAGTTACAATAAAGACTTAATAAATAAAACAAGAACAGGTGTCAGGAGTGTAAAATACGAACCTTAATTTATTATCGCCAATATACTAACAAAAAAAAAAAAAATACAGAAATACAAATATGAAAAAAAATAACCATGAGAGAGA
>NC_087151.1:37037692-37042692 GCF_035594125.1 Scylla paramamosain | reverse complement strand
TCAAAAACAACAACAACAACAACAACAACAACAACAACAGCAACATATGAAACATTTATTTATAGCCATTTTTGCAGATAGAATACAATTACATAGACAGAACAAGAACAACAACAACAGCAATAACTACTTTACTACTACTGCTACTACTACTACTACTACTACTACTACTACTACTACTACTACTACTACTACTACTACTACTACTACTACTACCACTACTACTACTATTACTACTACTCTTACAACCAATAACATTTTTACTAGCTATTAATATTAAAGTTTCAGTTCGCGTACAGGGAGTGGCGAATATTATATATTTTTTTTTGCTTGTTAGTGTGCAATTTGTGTATTAACTGTTGGGTAACTTAAATATATATTGACCACAGAGGCATGGGCACGATGTTACCTTGAGCCCTTGTGTGCATGTGTGTGTGGTGTGTGTGTGTGTGTGTGTGTGTGCTGGTTTTATTTGTTCTCTTATGTTCACATGTTTATCTTTGCTTGTGTTTAGTGTCGTTTTTTTTTTTCTTTTAATCTGATATTTCTTATTTGTCCTGCGATGTTCATGTTGTTTGTTTAGTACGTTCCGTCCATATTTTTTTTTGGTTTATGAGCTTGTCTCCGTTTCTTGTATTTCTGTTGCTTTTTTTTGTTTTTTTTTTGTTTAGAGATCTGTCAAAGGTGTGTGTGTGTGTGTGTGTGTGTGTGTGTGTCAGTGATGATTAAAGTACACACTTAATAATAAGAATACGTAGTTAAGCCTCACCTAATCTTGGGTTTCCTTCAGGTGTTGGCTGATATAATAACTGTCAATACCTGGTTGGATCACAAGTAATATCAATTTAACAGATTATTATTTGTATTGTAAATAAATCACTAGTATTAGAGCTGTGACTTGAATTTCTTAATGATATAATTGTCGTTTGGCAATAAGTGGTCTAAACAGGTTTTTTTTTCTTTTGAGTTGTGTAAGTCAAAATCTAAAGAGGTTATATTTTTCATATTCTCTCTCTCTCTCTCTCTCTCTCTCTCGTCTCTCTCTCTCTCTCTCTCTCTCTCTCTCTCTCTCTCTCTCTCTCTCTCTCTCTCTCTATCTATCTCTGGTAGATTCTAGGTTCCTATTTCTAAATGATTATATAAAATTCTTATGTATTTTCTTGCCGTCGTTCACACTATGACTTTAACAGATCAAATCAAATCAAATCTCTCTCTCTCTCTCTCTCTCTCTCTCTCTCTCTCTCTCTCTCTCTCTCCCCCCCGTCCTACACAACACAACGAAACAAAAACTTGAGACCAACCAACCGACTGACCAAAGGCTTCATAATTCGGGGTTTCATTATCTCGAGCGCATAAGAATCACTGAGACTTGCGCAGGTGGAGGAGGGGGAGGAGGAGGGAGAGGAGGAGGGAGGGAGGGAGTAGGAGGAGGAGGGAAGGAGAGAGGGAGAGTAGGTGGGAGGTAGGGAAGAGGAGTGGGCGGCTTTGTAAATCTTTGGTCCATTTAATTATTCTTTTTTTTTTTTTTTCCTATCAATGCGTGGGCGCGGCGACCGTCTCCATATCCTGGTTCGGTTGATTGCGGTAAAGGTCGCGGTATTAGTGTGTGTGTGTGTGTGTGTGTGTGTGTGTGTGTGTGTTACGTGCGTACATATTTCTTTTTTTCCTTAATTAATAATATTTTTGTTGTGACTTAATTCCGTTTCGTATTTTGTACCTGCCACGTAACACACACACACACACACACACACACACACACACGAGTGCTAATACCGCGACAGAGAGAGAGAGAGAGAGAGAGAGAGAGAGAGAGAGAGAGAGAGAGAGAGAGAGAGAGAGAGAGAGCATAAGTAGAGATAAAAATCTTCACAACCTTCACTACCAACACGTCTATTCACCTTAAAGAGAATTGAAAACTATATTCGACCCTATGAATAACGCAAGAAATACCTTAGAATACTGACACAGTACTTATCTTTTATAACTTAGTGGCGTTCACTAAAGAAAATAACAAAATAAGGCTCAGAATCAAGCGTGTGTTTCTCAGCTTACACCCTGTCCGTTATTCTTTTCAATAGCTACCTGTACGAGTTATGGTCCTCCGCTTCTCTCCCTTGATGGTTTTAACACAGTCGCTTTACATACTGTCGTCTATCGTGAACAAGACTTAGTATTGGACGCAATCTCTTGTATTTTGAAGTTGACTTGCTTCTTTCATTATGGCTATCGTTGTGTTGCTCTTGCCTCCACTACTTTTTTTTTTATTTCTCTTTCTTTAATACAGTTCTTCTATTGCTGTTTCACTAATGTCTCATTTCGAGTTATTCGTTTCTGTTACATCTTCTATTACTCTCGTTCTTCGTATTTTAACTTCTGGTCTAACTTTCTATCTCATTTTCTCTTAATCTTCCTCCTTATGCGGTCGCTCTTATACATTTGATATTTGCTTTGTGGTGACTTTTTTTTTTTTTCTCCTGTCCTTGTACTGCGGTGGCGACGAAGCGCCTCTGCAAAGGAACAATGACCTCTAGTAGCGCTGTTTGTCAGGGTTGGGTATACCCCGCGGCCGCCTGCTTGCGATTCCGTGTATGCAACTCCTGCTGTCCTTGTTTTCACCATAAAAAATGCGAAGATTGTTTCCTTAACCTGCAATTGAAATTCACCTTGTGCTATATTCTGCAGGATCGTGATGTGGTAGTATGCTGCTATTACGAGTACAGCAACAGCAACAGCAGCAGCAGCAAAAAAAAAAAAAAAAAAAAAAAACATGATCAACAACAATAATAGCAACAATAATATCACCACCACCACCACCACCACCACCACCAATACCAACAACAGCAGCAACAACAAACAGCAAGAACAACGACATCTGCATAAACAACAACAACAACAACGACAACAACAACGACAGCTATAAGAAGAAGAAGAAGAAGAAGAAGAAGAAGAAGAAGAAAAAAGAAAGAAAAGACGAGGAATAAAAAAGAAGAAGAAGAAGAAGAAGAAGAAGAAGAAGAAAAAGAAAAAGAAGAGGAGGAAGAAGAAGAAGAAGAAGAAGAAGAAGAAGAAGAAGAAGAAGAAGAAGAGAAGAAGAAGAAGAAAAAGAAGAGGAAGAAGAAGAAGAAGAAGAAGAAGAAGAAGAGAGAGAAGAAGAAGAAGAAGAAGAAGAAAAAAGAAAAGAAGAGGAAGAAGAAGAAGAAGAAGAATGAAGAAGAAAAAGAAAAAGAAAAGAAGGGGAAGAAGAAGAAGAAAAAGAAAAGAAGAGGAAGAAGAAGAAAAGAAAAGAAGAGGAAGAAGAAGAAGAAGAAGAAGAAGAAAAGAAAAGAAAAGAAGAGAAAGAATAAGAAGAAGAAGAAAAAAGAAAGAAGAAGAAGAAGAAGAAGAAGAAACGACAACAGTAACAACAACAACAAACATCAATAATCTTGAAGTTTCTCTGCATCTTATTTTATTACACATATCGGAAACAATAATAAGTTTCTAAAATATAAATGCAGGGAAGTGCAGTTTACTACTACTACTACAACTACTATTACTACTACTACCACTACTACTACTACTACTACTACTACTACTACTACCACTACTACAAGTCTTACAGCCAGCACCACTACCTACACACCACAACACATGCAATAAAAGATGCAATGAACTCAACAACAATCAGTCAACACCAGCACAGTAACTTTCCCCTATGCTGTGTTGCCTCTGCGTCGGTGTGTGGTGCTAGACTTGGTGTGGTAATCAGGCTCTATTTGGCGATGTACTACTTTAGCATGTTGGGTGCCGCGCGTTAAGTCCTTGGTCGGCATACTCAAAAGTCTCGGCGCCTCACCTCGACTCCTCTTAACAGCACCTGGAGAATTTATTGGAGGTTAAAAGGAGTGGTTCAAAGATGTTTTCATGATCCTAGTGATTTGAATGTGCATGAAAATGTGAAAAGGCGTTTTTATGATTCTAGTGATGGTTTGAGAAGTTAATTGGTAATAAGTGAGGGATTTAAAAGTTTGAAGGATATTTTCATGATCCTAGCGATAGTTTGATACTTTGGATTCTAGTAAGTGTATAGAAGTAGGGGTGTTTCAAAGGTGTTTTCATGATTGTAGCGATAGTTTATCATGCTGACTCATAACTGTAGTGCGGAAATTGTAGTTTCCAAAGGCGTTTTCATGATTTTAGCGGTAATTTAACGCTGACTACTGGTATTTGGGTAATCGTAAAATATTCTTACTCGGGAGGGATAAAACTACATGTACTATTACAAAAAAATACTTTGACTATGCTATATTTTGCTGGTGTCTAAATATTTCACTCTAAATTTGCATTAGACTATTCTATTAGACCTCAGGAGCCATAGCAATCAAAGAGCTACCGAGAAAGAGAAAATATCCATGAAAAACATGACTAATCATCTCTGTGGCCTTTGAAAAACAGTCCTTAAGAGAGAACAAAGTGTTTCAAAATACGGACCTCTGTGTCGTCATCGTGGTCAGGCGATGAATGGGCGACCTCGATGCCAGCACGGAGAGCAATGCAGGGCTGCTGAGAATAGGACACTAATGGACTGAGGCACGCAAGCAGAAATGATACCAATACGTTACATGAACTAATCTCCATCTACCTTATTTATATTTGATTTAATTTGAGGAGGAGAAGTTTTGGTATTAATTGTTTGCCAAGATGGGTGTTTTCATGCAGCTTTCCTTTCATTTATTTATTTTTTAATGATGTGCTTTTACTAGGAAAAAGTTACCTATAAGATTCCTGTGATCAGATGTCTTTCTATCTGTCTGTCTGTCTGTGTGTCTGTCTGTCTTTCTATCCATCTATCTATCCATTTATTTATTTATCTATCTATTTTATCTACCTATCTATCTATCTATCTATCTACCTATCTATCTACTTATCAATCTATCTATCTATCTATCTACCTTCTTAATTACCTACCTACCTACGTACCTACCTATCTGTCTTGCTGTTTATTTACCTATCTAGTTATC
>NC_087151.1:36995192-37032692 GCF_035594125.1 Scylla paramamosain | reverse complement strand
GTGAGTCTGCAAGGGGCGAGGAAGAGTAGACGAAGCGAGAAGACAGGAGCTGTTCACAAGCTGAAAATACAGAAAGAAAGAGTGAAAGAATATAGGGAAGACTTAATGTGTCACTCAAGGCTGTAGAAGATGCTACAAGTGAGTTTGCAAATCATGATGGTGAAATGATGGAGCAGGGAGAGGAGGAGAAGTGGTGAAATGATGAAGCAGGGAGAGGAAGGGAGGTTGTTCACGAACTAAAGAATATAAAGAGAAATAGAAAGAGTATAGGTAAAAATTAATGAATCACTCTAGGCGCTATAACAAGGAGTGAGGGAGGAAAAAAAAATACGAATAGAATCAGAGAATATGCAAAGGAGTGAGTGAAAACAATGGAGTGGCGAAATTGACAGCACAGTGTAGAAGGTGACAAGGGAGCAACAACACCACTATCAATTTATTCAATTAAGGTCACACACTGCGGGGACTGAAGCACACCCTTGCATGCCAATCACCTGCCCTCGCCATTACACATGCGCGCCTGTAATGCCAATCGGCGCGGCCACGACCACACCTCAGCCAGATAGAGGGAAGACACACACTCTCAGAGAAAACACTCCGGTGAAACTGCGCGAAGCCTACACGTACACTTACACCCTTGAATTCTGAGCGTTTGTAGATGACCTGACCTGTGTGTGAATGGTCCCAGCACAGGTGTGTTTAACGAATTGTAGGCACTGACACACGTGCACACCTGAAGATTGGGGAGAGAGAGAGAGAGAGAGAGAGAGAGAGAGAGAGAGAGAGAGAGAGAGAGAGAGAGAGAGAGAGAGAGAGAGAGAGAGATTGACTGACTGACATAATGGCTGACTGATTGATCGAGTGGTTAATTTTATTGCCAACATAAAGCAAATACATGTAACTGAATAAAAAATACATACTCGTATACATACACACATGCTATATTGTCAACAGGAACTTATCACAGTTGCACCATGAGTGTGAGCAGCAGTGCGGTTGGCGCGGTGGTGTGGCGGCGTGGTGGTGTCGATGACTTGGCGCCGCTCAGGGGGTTTTACCCGGTGCAGCGTGGAGCCATGTAGGGCACCGGCTCCTCGCCACACGCTCTTGCTTCTGTCCGGCGTAACGTTTATGCTGGCCAGAACATTTCAAACTCTTTCATGCCTAATTTTTCTGGGAGAGCAGTAATAAGTATTTCTATTTTATCTTCTAGTTTCTTGTAGCCCTTGGCCTGGCTCCGCATGCAAAAAAAAAAAAAAAAAAAAAGAAAGAAAAAAAGTGTTTTCCGAAGGCTCTCCTACTACTCTATCCTTCCCGATCTTTCCTGTCGATGAAATATCAGGGACAGCGTAAAAAAAGTGGCATATGTGCATATAAATAAAGTGAGAGGAATCCACATTCTCTTCCTGGACTGCTCATGACGAGGCAGATCGGAGCGGGGCACAAAAACTCGGCCTTCCCGTCCCGTCCGCTCGTTGACACCGCGGAAACGAGGTGACGGCGCGAGGAGGCGACCAGCTGGAAGTTGGCGGGGGTGCTGCCACAGGGGGGCGGAAGGACTAGTTCCTTGGGGGTTATTAAGTGTAGGAGATTGAATAATGTTTGTGGTGGGAGCGAGATTATTTAAAGGGGTATTTTAGGCGGGAGGAGTATATGTAGGCAAGATAAAGGGACGTGTTTCAGGCGGATGGACTAGCTACTAAAATGAGACTGATTACTGTTAGCGGTGTGAATGAGAAGATTAAAAGTATTTTTGGCTGAAGGAATAGCTGTCAGAAGTGAAGGCATTAGATGAAAGAATTTGAGTATGATTAGTGGTGCTGAGGGCAAGAATTAGCGGAGACGTTTTGGGCGGAAGGAACTGTTGTTGCATATGTTGGATGTAAGAGATTGAGTGTAGTGTGGATAGGTGGGCGTTATCGCAATAAATTATCGTGAGAACGACATCGGGCTATCGGTTGTCCGATAATTATTTTTCCCCCGTTCTCGATTCATCGGTATCGATACTTTTTGTTCCAAACTAGCGATAATCGATCATTTTAGTTTTTGGAACATGAGCATGGTGAAGTTTTTAACTTTCAAAATCAAATGTTGTTATTTTATTTAAAACAGTACTTTTCATTAGACAGGATAAACATTAAATTTGAATTTTTTTCTAAGATTTTTCGAAATTTTCTAAAATAAAGATAAAGATAAAGGTTTGGATTTATAGATTTTTTTACTTAAAATATCAATATCGTTATCACTAGTATCGGAATTTTGGATTTATCGATTTTTTGGGTTATAGGTTATCGGCCAATAAATCTATCGTCAGTTACCGAGTATCGGTTATCGCCGATACATTTATCGTTATCAACTTATCGGTTATCGTTTTTTTTTTCTCTTCGTTTTCGCGCCCAGCTATGGTAGTGTGTTGGTGCAGAGGAGGAGGAGGAGTACGAGAAGAATGTCGAAGAAGAGAATATGGAGAAAGTATGACGGAAAAAAAAGAGAAAATAACGGTCAATAATGTAAAGAAAAAATTATATGATAGGTGTCGGGAACATGAAGTGATGTAGGAGTAAAATTAGTCGGCAACTGGAATCTGAAATTTGAAAGTCGGTCAGCATTCAACCTGTTTTGTTCCTTAAAACAATGACAACTCCAGTCTTTCAAACTGTGGACTTTTAACTCTGGATCCTTGCCTTTCTAAATCTACCGAATCTAAAGCAAGTATGTAAGCGCAAATATGGACTCCGTATTAATTGGACGACAGGACGGGATAGGCTACGAGTATAATGAGACTAGTGATCTATAACTCTGCATCCGTCTTTTTAAAGTTACTGAATCTAACGGAAAAGTTTCTAAGCATCCATTCACTCATAGTCTTATTAATCGTCAGTATGGACTGTGCATTGACTAGACGATAGATTGAGTGGATTATAATGGAACTAATGATTTAGAACTTTGAATCCCTGTCTTCCTAAAGCTACTGAATCTAATGGAAATGTTTTTATTATGCATCAGTCAACTCACAATCTTGTATTCATCGCAAGTACGGACTCTGCATTAACTAGACGACAGGTAGAGATGTACTATAATGGGACTAGAGAGAAGGGATGCTGTGCTAAGGTGAAGCAGATTCCCCAGATACAATACAAGTGCCGGGAACGCTCAGTAATCTTGCATGGGTCAGTTTTTTGAGGTGGTAGAGACCGGTAGAGGAGGAGGAGGACTTTTTTGGAGCGATGGCGAATGTGGGTTTTGGGGAAGTACGTTGAGATAAGAAGCACTGCGAGGTTGGGATAGAGGTGCAGTCTTAAGGAAGTGCTTAGTTTGGGTGGGGCGTTTGTGTGAGTGCAGGTGTGGGTGGAGGTGTGCATTCCTGGGCGTGGCTGTGGGCGCAGTATTATAACTTCAGGTGTGGGGAGGGTTAGGAATATGATGAAAGTGGGAGGGGTCGTGTGTGTGTGTGTGTGTGTGTGTGTGTGTGTGTGTGTGTGCATGGGAAGTTTATGTGGGTTACTATGTGGGGTTGACCGCTACATCTGAGACGAAGTTCGGTCATCCGTGCAACCCTGCGATGTGTGTGTGTGTGTGTGTGTGTGTGTGTGTGTGTGTGTGTGTGTGTGTGTGTGTGTGTGTAATGAATCGTATGGGCGTGGCATAAAATCGAAACATATAGTAACAAACCCGATTAAGATGCATTGCACACACACACACACACACACACACACACACAGACAAAGGGTAACGCCCCCCGCCCCCTGCCCTGGCATCTCTGGGTCTCCATGTACAAGTAAGGACTTCCGCCAAGCAATCCTGAACATCACACGTTTTCACCCACGCCAGACACACACACACACACACACACACACACACACACACACACACACACACACACACACACACACACACACACACACACACACACACACACACACACGCCCTGCCACGCCTCTCCCTTCCTTTCCCTACCTCTCCCCAGAACCTGCCTCGCTCCCCTCTCCCATCTCACTCCCTCAGGTTATTCAGTGACTCGCCTTGACTCATTGGTGACTCATTGCTTTATTGAGGCAGTTTCACGCGAAGGTCACGTTTGGATGGTGATGAGGCGCTCGTGATGTGGCTGGGTTGGGTGGAGGATGGAAGGAGGGAGGGTTGCTGTAGTGGTGAGGATTAAGTTGGTGGATAGTGATGGTAGTGGTAGTGGATTTTGGTAGTGTGGTAGTTTGGTGGTAGTAGTAGTAGAAGTTGCTGTTCTTGTAGTAGTAAAAAGTAGAAATAACATAAATTAATTGGTATGGTATTGTGATGATGGCTTGCATTTGTGAGTGAGTGAGTGAGTGTGTGTGTGTGTGTGTGTGTGTGTGTGTGTGTGTGTGTGTATGTGTGTATGTGTGTGTGTGTGTGTGTGTGTGTGTGTGTGTGTAGCGATGTGTGTCAAGGTATGGCCTCCAGTATCAGCATAAGAGGGGCATAAGCTTTACTTACTCAATCACTTACAAACACCTTTGCGCCCTCCCTCTCCTTCTTTTATTCACACAGCTACTCACTCTCTTCTTCTCTCCCTCTCTTCTTTACCTTTTCCCTTCTCTTTTTTACTTCCCTCAATAACGCATTCACTTCCTCTCTCCCTCTCTTCCTTACCTTCCTCCTCTCTCTCCCTTCCTACTCTCTTCCTCTCTCTCTTTCTTCCTTACCTTTCATACCTTTTGTCCTCCTTCCCTTCCTTTCTTCTCTTTTTCCTTCTCTTTCTTAAATTTCCCCTCTATCTTCCTTACGTCAATAATCCATCCTTTATCTCTTTCCTTCTCTTCCTTTCCATATTTTCTCCTTCTCCCCTTTCCTCCATTCCTTATCCTTATCACTCCCCTGTCTTTCTTTCTTTCTCTATTCCTTATCTTTCTCTTCTCTTCCTCCTTACTTTTGTCCCTTCATACCTACTTTTTCCTTATGTGATCCTTTGTAATTATTTTCGTTTATTTTTGACAGGGAAAGATATTCACAGCAAAGGTTCAGTGGTTTTCTTTCCCGAACATGAAACTTTAGCGGTAGAAAGTGCAGATCCAGCGTCGAAAGCTACTCTAGTCTTTGTACATACCTTTAAGGAAGTTGTGAGACGAGAAAAAAGCTTGTAAGGTAGGACTGAGGGAAGGTTGTGAGTCCCTGAAGGATTGAGGAAGGACGTTTGGGGTTGTGAGTGTGTGAGGAGGTTGTAGAAGTCGAGAGAGGGGGAGAGGTTATGGGAGAAAGTTGCTGGCTTGCTGGGAAAGGGTTGTGGTATGCTTGAGTGATTTTATAAGAGATACACCGAAGAAATAATATAAAATGGAGCAAAAATAAAGATAGGCGGGATAGAACTATGTGTATAAGAGAGCAGGTAGATGGAACACGAGGCTGAGTGACTGGATCTCACTCAGTAAAGCATAGTAAAGCGAGACTAAAGAGGAGGAGAGATGAAATGAAAAATTGTTACTCCATCTCACCCACACAAATCCAAGCCATCGTGTTGCAGCGTTTTCGTGATTGCAGTGTTAGTTCAACAACGATTGTGTATATCGACCATGAAAAAAAAAAAATCATGAGAACCTGACTAATGATCTTTATGGCCTTTGAAAAATAGTCTCGATGAAAGAGCAAAGTGTTTAAGGATACCAGTCTGGGGTTTTTGAAAGGATATCTGCATGACTCTGTAGTAAGACCAGACCAATTTGGGAGTCAGGATCGGATCAGGGCGTGGGTACAGCGCTGATACTTTTCGTAAAACTACGCCAAGTAACTTCTGTGATGTGTAAAAGGCGCTAAAAATAAGGTGGAGAAATAACAAATATGGTTTTCTGGTAGATATCATATATAGCGAAAGTTCAAAAACAGTATGCTGCACTATTAATGAGAAAAAAACACTTGAGAGCCCAAATAATCATCTCTGTGGGATTTGAAAATGATGCTAATGAGAGAGCAAATCGTTTAAGGTTATGAAACAAGGATTTTCAAGATTGTTATTTTCATTATTGTTGCGAGAGTTCAATAAGAATTATGCATCGTCAATGAGAAAAAAAAAAACATGCGAACCCAACTAATTATCTCTATCCTTTGCAAGCAGTCCTGATGAAAGAGAACCATTTAATTAAGCCTATTCGTCTCTACATATATACCACGCATATTCTTTTTTACAAGGTCGTAACATTATTAGTATTTAAGATGCATACGGTCATGTGGGAGGGTCTAGGTCACGTGGAATGTAGCTAAGGTCATGTATAAGTGTCAAGGTCCTGTGTGTGTGTGTATGTGCGTGTGTGTGTGTGTGTGTGTGTGTGTGTGTGTGTGTGTGTGTGTTGGAGGAGGCTGTGCGACGGGCGTACATTGTCGGTTTAGTTTAAGGTCAGAGGTTTCTTGAAGGCGTCTGGAGGAGGAGGAGGAGGAGGAGGAGGAGGAGGTGGTGGTGGTGGTGGTGGTAGTGGTGGTGGTGGTCGTGGTGATGGTGGAGGAAGAGGAGAAGAATGTTGAAGAAGAAAATATGAAGGAAGTATGACAAGAAAGCGAGAGTAGTAAAAACATAAAGAAAAATATGAACAACACCAATAACAAGAATAACAAAACGAAACAAGAAGGAATCTCCGACGGTCGTTCTTCCTTCAAGTCCTTCCTTACACTGTCCATCTACCTGCCATTTCATCTTCCTCCTCGTCTCCTGCCCTGTGCCTCCATCCATCTTTGTCCTCAGTGTTCTGTCTATATCTATGAGGTCGCTAAAATTTGGCTACCCTCCTTTGTTCTCTTCTGTTGAATATCTCCTTTCTCTTTGCTCATTTGTATTGAATTTCTCATCTCTTCCTCCAGTCTGAGTTTCGCCTCATGTTGGCTCTTCACTTGCGCATGCGTATCATATTACCTCGCTTTAGTGCTAATAACCTTGAATCTTAGAATTTTGCAAAGATAGTTCATATATTTTTTTTTTCCGTTACACTCTCGTTTGAGCATTTGTGTTATAATATTTATCGGGTCTGAGTTCACTGGTCACATATATATATTTTTTTTATTTCAAAAGCGGAACCAATCTTGAGTCATTCTGCTTTCTAGGAAATTTTCTTGTGAGGAAATTCCAGTGATCAGAGCCAGCCTTGTCTGTCATCGTCCTTTGCCGACCATCCTTCAACTTTGCCATCCGTAGTGACTGGGAGCTGCTAAATATAGTACGATGCCTTACACACTCATGTTTCTCTTTGCTGGAAAGACAAACATTTTTCATCATCTATTCATAATCTACCAGCATCCAGAGGGTGTATTTTCAAACGTCTCGCTGCCTTATCTCGACTGTTTTGCAGACTTCAGTAGATGTTATTTGGGATTTTCCAAGGGTGTTTCCATGATCCTAATGATAGTTTAACAATGATTCAGTGGAGAAAACACTTATGAGAACCCCCAAAAATGCCCTGCGGTGTTTAAAAAACGGAAAACGTTTCAAAATACGGGTACATTTCTTTAACTTAACGTGGTAAACTTTCACGACTGCAATGTTTTTTTTCTCTTTTTTTCACTGCATCGCTCTTGTGCGTTTGGCAGATCAACATACTCGTAACTGAGGTGATTTTATTATCGTATCAGACTCGAAGTGAAGGAGCCTTTTACTTTACCCTTGTATGCCTAATAATTTTCTTTTCTGGAGAACTTTCCACCTCATCCAGAGCGTCAAGGAGAGTGCTGACTCTGGTGTGGGGCGTACACATCCCACAGTCTTTCACGAGGAAACTATAGGGCAGAAATATTTAAACCTTTTCTAAATAGTTTATTTCATGTGCCATCGCGGATAAACAGTCAGATCCCAAAAGATATCATAACTTTAACACTCTAGACAGTTATGTTTTTCCTATTCTTGCTTGAAATTTTCCCAAACGTATATTCTTTACCTCGCAAAGACACTTGTTACAGTTATGCTCTGGGTTCACATTCTTAAACGTTTCGGCGCTTGATGTGAACTGTTTTTGAGACATTGTAGTGTAAGGTACTAGAATTTGAAGAACGTTTTTAATAGTTTCATAAGTGTTCAAACTTTATAAAGTTAGATTATAAAAGAGATAAGAAGCAATTGGCTCTCAAATATGTATAGTAACAGATAAATGGAATATACTCCGTAATTAAGCTAGTAGTGCTGAGTCATTAGGAAGCTTTAAAAAAAGATTAGACAACTTTATGGATGCAGATGACAGGTGGAAGCAGGCTGATACTCGTATGCTTCATACAGGGACTGCCACGTGTAGGCCTAGTGGCTTCTTGCAACTTCCTTTATTTATTTATGTTCTTATGATTCTAGTGATAGTTTGACAAGGATTCTACGCTGTGAACAGGAAAAACAACCATGAGAACCTGCCTTATCATCTCTGTGGCTTTTGAAAATACTACTTATAAGAGAAGGCGTTTGAGTATACGGCCAGTTGCAGTTACCTCACCAGGATCTCACTCTCCTGAAGCCAGTGCGGTGCTGATGACTCCACATTTTTCCCCTTCATCTGCATAGCGGCGCCTCTAATCCCATAATCCTCTCATAGGACCTACGCCATTCTCTGAGATTCGCTGGTCGTTTACTTCTTAATCGCTTCATTATTTGTGAGCGAGACACAAACAATGTAGGCAGTGTTATGGTCTTCATTAACTGAAACCTGTGTGGTCCTCATTGCCTCCTCGTATTTAGTTCCTGCTTCGAGATTACTATGATTTCTTTTAAATGTTATCTGATGACATGCGAAGAGCTTCTTTTTATTTATTTATTTATTTATTTATCTTTTTTTTTTTTTTTAGCTTGCTTGACTTTTAATTTGTTATATTAGCGTCTTTTTTTTATCGCTATTATTTCTTAATTCTTATCGTTCTGCTTTTCGATAATGTTTTGTGTTGTTTGTAAAGCTTTTTTTTTTCTAAATTTTAGCTTACTTATCTTTTACTTTGTTTTATTAGGATTATTATTATTTTTTTCTTTTTTTATCACTTTTACCTGCTATCTCTTACCATTATGCTATGCTGCGCCATAACATTCTTATTAGCGTCTCAATGCAACTGATAAGCTAACCTTCAGAACGGCAGTCAACTAAGTTCAAACAATTCTTTTTTCTTCCGGTGTGTCTTTCATTATTCTGACCGGAAAGTTCCCATCTTTCTCTCAACAGAATCAGTCTCTGTTGAGTATTTCGTGATGTCTTCGTAATTTTTCTGTCGCCTAGATGCTGACCCTCATAAACAAGACATGTTATGTGTTCAGAATTCTGGTTGAAGTAATACTAGCATCACGAAAACACCATTCAATACTCTGATGATATCCAGTAAAGCCTATTAAAAGTCGAGATATGACGAGGAAACATTTAAGATTACTCTTCTGTATCTCGTGGTCTTCCCTACACCCACCTCAACACCATTCTCACCAATTACACAAGACTTGAAACTCCACCACATTTCCGTTCAAAGTTTCCAGTGCAGGAGTTAGCCAATATCTGGACTCCTCTATGCCGTGGATGTTCAAACTCTTTGGTACTTTGCTCCTAACTCTCATCCATCTTACGATTTTACTTCTTTATTTACTTCGAAAGATTAAAGGGTCTCTAGTGATTTAAAGTTCTGTTGCTGCTTCTGAAAGGACGTCGGCATTTTATGGGACCTTATTCAAACTTTTGTCCGCTTTTTATGTTGTCGTCTTTAAAATGTCTCGTCCTTTGTGGGGAAAACAAAAGAAAGGCAAGGGGTAATTTTTCGTTTTTCCGCAAGACTAAGAAGACAAAAAGCAAACTTCCGGAAATGAGTATTTGAGTCTCTTACTTTGTAGAAATAAGTGTAAAAGAAAGAAAAAGCAGATTTATTCATCTCAGGATAAAAAAAAAAAAAAAAGATCTCTTCCGCAACACGAATAATCGTTTTTTTTTTTGACTAATTGACTTTTATAGCATAAAAAAAATAAATAAAAAAGGTAAAAATCTACATTCAATGCAGATCTAAAAAAAGGGAAAAAAAAAAAAAATCCGGGAGTTTAGCAATACATTTTTATAGTGGAAAACAAAAGATAAAAATTGTCATTCAACATAAAACTAATAAAAAAATAAATAAATAAATAGATAAAAATGGAAAAAAAAAGAGGAAATCCGGGAGCTGCGTAATAATTTAGTAGTATATTTTTAAAAGCCAGCGAGACAGTTCTTGATGTGCTAACAATGGGAGGTCACACTGAAGCAACAACCTTGTCATTACCGCCTCTTTACCTGCCTCCTCTACCGTAACGGGACACCTGCCGACCACAGGTGACTCAGGGGTAGGTGAAGAGGCGGAGGGTGTGGTGGTGGTGGTGGTGGTGGTAGTGCTGGTTTCAAGTGGTGGTGGCTTGGCGTGGTATTTTGTAATGGTGGTAGTGGTTGTGGTGGTGATGGTGATGGTGATGGTCATAATGATGGTTTTAGTGGTTATGGTGGAGAGTATGATACGGATGTGGTGTGAGATGGTGTTTTGTAATGGTGGTAGTTGTGGTTGTGGTGGTGGTAGTGATGCTATTTAGAGATATAGGTGATGGTAGTGGTGGTGGTGGTAATTGTAACAGTAGTGGAATAAAAATGCTGTGAGATGAATTTAAGGATTAGAAATAAATAAAGAAAGTTTACATGAGGGTTAAAGAAGAAGAAAAATGACGAATTGATTATTTCTGCTGTCAAAATACATACGCATAGAACAAGATGAAACAGAGCGAAATTTATCTCCACCCACCTTTATCACGTTCAAGAGAGAGAGAGAGAGAGAGAGAGAGAGAGAGAGAGAGAGAGAGAGAGAGAGAGAGAGAGAGAGAGAGAGAGAGAGAGTAGCGGAAAAAAAAAAAACGGAAAAGGAGTGCAACTATACATGGATGAAAACGATGACGAGAAGAACGTGGATGAAGAATGTACGAGTGAAATTAGGAAAATACTGGTCAGAAAACGGTTAATGAAAATTCAATAGCTACTAACACTGTCACCTGTTATAGAACGATACACTAGAGAATGTAGAAAGTTAAATTATTGGTGTGAGAGGACAGAAGAAGTAAAAAAAAAAAATGAAGGAGAAGAAGGAAAAGGACTGGTGATATTAAAGCTGCTGGTGCAAGAAGTAAGGACAAGAATATTTAATTAAAGTTTTTAGTGGCGTATGCTAATGGAAACAAGATGACGAGAGGAATGTGAAGGAAATAAGATGAAAAATTAATAACAGGGAGAAGATAAGTATTAACATATAAAAAGAACAATGGGAAATAGAACAAGAAAAGAACAAAGGAATTAAAGGGATCTAAAATGGACAAATAATATAGAAGATTTATTTACACACACACACACACACACACACAAACTTCCTGGTTCCCTATACTCTGGTGTCTCTTAAGTAAACGTAAGAACGAGAACGAGTTGTGTGAAATATTTACTTGGTGGCCAGCATGTCTGTGTGTGTGTGTGTGTGTGTGTGTGAGTGTGTGTGTGTGTATTGGGAGGGGAGGATGGGGGGGGGAGATAGTGAGAGTGTGGGATTTCGAAACATGATAAATGCGTTTCTAAGAGAGACGCATAAGTGTGAGGAGAGAGAGAGAGAGAGAGAGAGAGAGAGAGAGAGAGAGAGAGAGAGAGAGAGAGAGAGAGAGTTATCACGCCACACACACGCCACGTACAAACACATCACTGAGGACGCGGCTTGTCGTATGAGAATGACGAGGCTTGAGGGTGGTGACTGGCTCTGACTATCAATTACCAGCAAATTTTCCTTCTTTCCTGCTGCATCTCTGGACTTATGCTGAGGAACGTAACAGGGAACAGGGAACAGGAGGCGAAGGGGCGAAGAGGAGCATGGAAATAAGGAATAGATGTAAAGGGATATATGTAGGGTATATGTAAAGGGATGCAAAAGATAAATATAAAGCTTTTTGTAGGTGTTTCTCTCTTCTTTCTTCCTGCCGGGTAGATCCATCTCCAGAATTCCCCTTCCCATATTTCTCCTCGTCTCTCCTCTTGACATACGCAAACCACGTCAGCCTTGCCTCTGTAGCTTTGTCCCCAAACTAACCTGCGTGTCTTGTGGCTCTGACAGGAACATCAACAAGACTACGTAAAAACATCAAGCGATCATTCTTATCTTCCTCTTCACATTATTAATCCCTGGTGGGCTCGGCCGCTGTTGTTCATGTATGTTGTCGCCAATGACTTGTGTCTTATGCATCTTCTTCCTTCGGTCCCAGTTGTCTCATGTCTCTCTCGATTTCATCTCCCCACCTAATCCTTTGTCTTCTTGTTCTTCTCCCTTCCACTTGACTCTCCCCATGCCACCTACACAGGGTCATCCTTTTCCATTCTGTCCTTGCGTTCATTCACCTACCCTATTGAAACTGGATAATTAACAACTGAAATCCACAAGAAGACGAAGGAAACACGTGCAAGTACTAATGAAGATTTGTTACTTAACGCTGAAACTCAGATTTGTGTCGTGTCATGGCTTAAAACGAGTGTTGGTTTTGTAATGCAGAGTGGCTGGCGAGGTGATAATGAGGTGTTACGTAAGAAGTGCACAGACGTAGGGGGGAATTTCACTTGTGTTATTGCAAGGAGGGTCTTTCATCTCCAGTTCAGAGTACATACGTCTTGATAAATGTTTGTCTATCTACCCTAAGCCATCCTATCCTATCTCGAAAATTTGTCTGCCTTAGTAGCCTTCTGTGTGTCTAATTTTCTCCTGTCCCTGTCTTCTTGACTAAGTACGAGTATGTGTGTGTGTGTGTGTGTGTGTGTGTGTGTGTGTGTGTGTGTGTGTGTGTGTGTGTGTGTGTGTGTGTGTGTGTGTGTGTGTGTGTGTGTGTGTGTGTGTGTGTATGTATGTATGCATCATTCTTTCTTTCTTTTTTTTCTTTCTTTATCTTTTCTTATAGATTTCTATTTATTTGTTTATCCAGTAACCTCTCCACACATTTACCTATCCATTGTTTTTGTCCGTCATTTCCTCGCTCTGTCTCCGTTTTCCTTAATGTTAATATACCTACCTACCTACTTACCTACATATTTACGTACCTACATTATTTCCTCTCTATCCATCCATCCATCCATCCATCTATTTACTTATACATCTACCTACCTACTTACTAACTTACCTGCTAACCTATCTACCTATCTACCCTCCTATCTATCTATCTATCTATCTATCTATCTATCTATCTATATATATATATATATATCCATCTTTGTATCCATCAACTTATGTATTTCTTTCTTTCCGCGCAATGAACAATAGGAGTCACAACAGCGGCTTTCTTTGCCAGTGGACCATGGTGACGAAGGTCAGTGTTTGTGGGAGTATAAAAATTTCGCCACAAAAGACGATAACAATGAAGAGCGGCGGTATCCACGGGAGAGGGACGAGGAACAGACCTGTCCCTGAGTGGCGTGGTAGACGAGAGAGAGAGAGAGAGAGAGAGAGAGAGAGAGAGAGAGAGAGAGAGAGAGAGATGAAAGGAGGAACAGGACGTGGTAACGTATCAGGAAAATAGAAAGCTGGTAGAAGGAATAATGAGAAGAAAAGTAAAAAAAAAAAAAAAAAAACAAGTGTAGGAGGAGAATAGGAAAGCAGCAAGGAGGAAGAGGAGAAATAAAAAGAAAACAGCAAAGAAGAATAAAGAGAAATCATAAAGAAAAAAAAGACAAGCAGCACGGGAGAATAAAGAGAGTCAACGAAACAGAAAGCGGGGAAAGTGGGGAATAAAGCAAAATAAACAAGAAGTAAGAGAATAAAAGAAAGGAAAAATGAAAACGGACCTTAAATACGTTTCTGAGTGGATGGAGATGAACAGATGGGCCGAGTAGGCGCGGATGTGGACATGAGTGGTGTGTGTGTGGGTGTGTGGGTGTGAGCTGTGGGCATGGACATGATGGGTGGGGTATCCGACATGGGTGGGTAGGGGAAGCTTGCGTCAGCCTTCGGGAGCAGGTCCCCGCTGCATACACCTTACGCGGCGTTCAAGCGCCCGGTGTTGTGCTCGTAGGTGTCCCCTTGTACTACGTAGCTGCCATCCCTTTGTTTACAAACAAAATCCTGACTGGTGTGAACACTTTATAGGGTCTATTTCATTTCTATGTTCGGTTAATCACCAAGTCTTCAGCCATATTGTTGTGGACAGCATGTTGTGTTCCTAGCTGTCTTGCACGCGGCATACGCGAAATGCGTATGCTCAGGACAATGTTTACAAAAGAAAACCGTATTGATAAACATATCTGTCCGCTGCTGTCCACTACAACATGGCCGAAGTCTTGATTAGCCAAAAAAGGTGATGAAATACACCCTACAGTCAGTCATTTGTTTGTAGACAAATAGCGACAGCTACGTACTAGGGGACAATTACGAACACGATGGGCCTTGCCTCGAGGGCTGGCCGGACGTGGAGGCTGCGTTGCCTCTGTCTGTATCCAGGTTTTGTTATACTCCAGATTTCCACATTGTGTTTCCTTTACTCCCGAGAACACATGGACCCTATACAACTAATCAACTAGTACAAACGCTAAGGAAACTAACAGTAGGTGGGCGTCTGTCTGGCGTCATGGTGCGAGGGCGCGGGTCACTTACTGACCCACTTGCGAGAGAGAGAGAGAGAGAGAGAGAGAGAGAGAGAGAGAGAGAGAGAGAGAGAGAGAGAGAGAGAGAGAGAGAGAGAGAGAGAATATTTATACCTTTAAAAATTTTCCTAGTCCACCCATCGTTATATATTAGACTTGAGGGCGTTAGAAGTCATCCTTATCAAATACCTTCATTTCTCATGTTCTTCCTTTTTCGCCTCCTTCATGAGAGCCCTCGTCCGGACAGCCTTCAAGAATACTCTGAAAACACTCCTTTACACCAAACATCTCATAGCATTACTATCTATACACGCAGTTTCCATATCGTCATTGTTTTGCCTCACTTCTGCCTTGTTACCAGCCTCACTCATTTTATCTCTCTCCCTGTGTCTCTGTCTTTCTCTCTCTCTCTACCAACTCAGACAGTAATACCTCAGAGCCTCGTCAAAGCTCAACAATGGCGTACCTCAAGGTGATGGTGGTATTTGTATTTCCTGGCACCGAGTGAAGGAAAAATAAAGCTGGATCGCCCGTTCTTAATTCCCCGTGAAGGTTCGAGGAGGAGGTGAAAGTAATGGCATAGTGATGTCGGTGGAGGCGGTGGAATGGCGGTGGATAGCTGAAGGCAGCTGTGCGTTTCGGTTTACTGATGGAAAGAGTGTTATTAATTACGCCTCTTTGTTTCCTTTAGATTATGTAGAAATTTATTGGTGTGTGTGTGTGTGTGTGTGTGTGTGATGGGTGGGGAGCGCACAGCGGCAGGCAACGTGGCGCCAGATTCTATGAAGCCTTGAGGCAACACGCACTCTCTCTCTCTCTCTCTCTCTCTCTCTCTCTCTCTCTCTCTCTCTCTCTCTCTCTCTCTCTCTCTCTCTCTCTCTCTCTCTCTCTCATACATACATATATATATATATATATATATATATATATATATATATATATATATATATATATATATATATATATATATATATATATATATATATATATATATATATATATATATATATATATATATATATATATATATATATATATATATATATATATATATATATATATATATATATATATATATATATATATATATATATATATATATATATATATATATATATATATATATATATATATATATATATATATATATATATATATATATATATATATATATATATATATATATATATATATATATATATATATATATATATATATATATATATATATATATATATATATATATATATATACGAGTATATATATATATATATACATATATATATACAAGCTCTTCCCTCTCCACTATTATGTATAAGGTAATGTTAATAGAAATACCAGGGAGACCAGACCAAACACCAAGAATACCTCACTGAAAACATGATCTGAGCGTTCCTTTCATATTTTCTCAATAGGAATTTCCCTGGTTTGCTTTGCTGGCCTTGAGAACATTTCAGCTTCACCATCTCTGCTCTTGGTAATCTAACAGCCTCTTAATAACAGTGACAATCTTTCTCACTACCTCCTTCATGAAAGCCCTCGCCCGGACACCCTTCAAGAATACTCTGAAAACACTCCTTTACACCAAACATCTCATAGCATTACTATCACATTCACAGTCTTTTTCTTGCCTATTTCTTTACTTTACGGTTGTTGTTGTTGTTGATGATGATGGTGTTGTTGTTGTTGTTGTTGTTGTTGTTGTTGTTGTTGTTGTTGTTGTGCTAGGGGTCGCCACAGGGTATCAGCCTTCTTTAATGAGCTCGGTCATCTGCGCCTTCCTCAGTCACACCCCACTACAAGCGTCATTCTGTTTATTAGCATTCAGAAGACTAAAACAAATGTGATTTATAAACACACACACACTCACACACACACACACACACACACACACGAACAAAAAAAAATGCTGGAACGAGTAACATTTTTATAGTAAAGCCATGTTTTATATAAGAATGCATGCATGTATGTATGTATGTAGTATGTATGTATGTATGTATGTATGTAGCCTTTGTACCTTTACCATACTCCTCTCTCTCTCTCTCTCTCTCTCTCTCTCTCTCTCTCTCTCTCTCTCTCTCTCTCTCTCTCTCTCTCGGCCTTGGAATCAGATTACAAAGGAAATTCAGGCGAGGGGATAAAAACAGTACAGACAGAGACGTGAAATACATGTATGACCTAGGAAGGAGCGGGCGCTGGACCACCCACCTGCCCCGCGCCACCAGGGAGAAGCCAGCGGGAGTCACGTGTGGCTCACAGCGACAGGAAGGAAAAAGAGAGAAATATTCGTCTTAAGATAAAGAAAGAAAGAAGAAGAGAGAAGAGAGTGTAAATGTATATTTTATGGTGTTTTTTTAATATATATATATATATATATATATATATATATATATATATATATATATATATATATATATATATATATATATATATATATATATATATATATATATATATATATATATATATATATATACTCGTATATATATCTATATATATATATATATATATATATATATATATATATATATATATATATATATATATATATATATATATATATATATATATATATATATATATATATATATATATATATATATATATATAAAGTTTTTGACACTGTTACAGAAAAAGAGAGAAAAAAGAGTGAAATATTCGTGTTGAGATAAAGAAGGAAAAAGAAGAAAACGAGCAGTTAAATGTATTTTTTTTATGGTATTTTTCTTATTAATGAAAGTTTTGAACAATGCTAAAGAAAAGAAAAATAAAGAAGAAGAGAAATGTTCGTGTTGAGATCAAGAAAAAAAGAAAAAATAATATATTTTTTACCTTGTATTATTTTTTTGTTAATGTATATTTCTAATAGTGCTAAGGGGAATATAAAGTGATGTGTCTGTTGAGACAGGAGGAAAAGAGGAAAAAGATCTTTTGACTGTAATTTCTCTTAATCAATATAAGCTTCTATTCATGCCAAGGGAATGTAATGTGGTGTGTGCGTGACTATGGAATTTATTTTTTCTTTACTTCATAAACTTTCGCTATAGAAAAGGTAAAAAAGGATCTCCTTTATTCTAATGTTTTGGTCGCTCAGGGTGACTTTAACTTTCTTTGTTCTTTTCTTTTTTCTTATTCATTTCAAACTTTAACTTTCTTTAGGGTGACTTTAACTTTACAAATATTTGGTTATTGTGAATGTGACAATAAGACAATCATAAGATACACACAGTTATCAATAAAAAAAAATAAGTAATTTATCTGAGTCTCATTAGGGATTTGCTAACATTCTACAGTTTCTGCTTCGAAGGGTAAATTTCTAAACCTGCTGTATTTAGCTCATAAAGAAAATGTCTACTAATGTATCGGGTCACGTCAGATTTCCCTCGAGAGTGGGACGCACAGGGCAAGGTTCCAAAATTAAGTTTACCCTTTTGCTCCCAAGGACGTTTGGTACTGGCGGTGGAAGTAGGTCCCACGGAGTTGCTGTGTACTGACGCTGATGCGAGAGAATGAAAAAACAAGCTTACACTCCAGTTGGTGTTAATTAATGCTAACAACACCTTAAAAAAAACATCTCCAGCCCTTCAGGGTGAGACCAAGGAGATTTAATAAAGACCTTGTGTGAGATAGACACGTCAGCCTCCCGCGGGACTGAATTCTCTCAGCAGGTCTTGAGATTCTGACACAACGATGCTGAACTGATCTGTCTTCCTCTCTTATTTTTTTTCATTATTATTTTTGTATCAAGGATGTCTTACATTTTTCTCTATTTATTTATTTATTTATTTATTTTTACCATGGGAGATAGAAAGGTTGGATGAATGGTGAATTGGGTGAAAGAATTTGAGAAGAAAAGCAAACAGAAATATGTAATGAGTTCGAGGAAATATAATCCCTTTCTCTGTTGTGGTTCTGCGACTGTGAAGAAGTGAAGCTGAAAAGCACGAAAGCACCGGCGATGCAGAGCCAGTATGTAGGAGCATGGACACTATAGGCAAAAAATGTACAAAATGTACTTTCGATCCTTTCAGTCTAATAAAAAATGAACAAAAAAAAAAAAGTGTAAGCCTTTTATGTTTGGGATGAAACAGGCAAAGGACAATAGCAACAAAACCATCATGTTCTCGCCTTGCAAACACGAACATAAGAATACAAGAACTAAGTACATAAGAAAATAAGAGAAGCTGCAGGAGACTATCGTATCCACATCCATAAATCTTTCCAATCTTTGAAAGCTCCCTATTAACTCTGCACTATGCAGGGCGAGGAACAAAGGGTGGTTCGGCTTAGTGGGTTAGTACACTCACCACGCCACCTGGCTTACCTGTTAGGCACCGCTGCTTGGCTGAGTGGATGGATGACCTCACGCCGGGCAAAAAATGGAAGGGAAAATGGGAAGGGAGTGGCGTGGCCCTGGGAGCCGGTCCCCCCTTTCCTCCTGCTGGGAGAGCATCACCTGCGTTGTGCAATGCAGGCAGGCGAGGCGAGGAGAAATGCGTATTGATTTCTCTCAATGAAGCGTTGCATGTATTATAATAATAATAATAATAATAATAATAATAATAATAATAATAATAATAATAATAATAATAATAATTAATATTGCTACTACTACTACTATTACTACTACTACTAATACTTCTACTACTACTACTACTACTACTACTACTACTACTACTACTACTACTACTACTACTACTACTACTACTACTACTGCTATTTCTACTACTACTGCTGCTGCTGCTACTACTACTACTACTACTACTACTACTACTACTACTACTACTACTACCACTACTACTACTACTACTACTACTACTACTACTTATGTTATAATTGGTGTTACTTGTGTGTGTGTGTGTGTGTGTGTGTGTGGATGTGCATGAGTGAGTGTGTGTGCGCGCGTGCAAATGTAAGAATGTGCGTGCGTGCATACTAGCTTACCTCTTCACTCTTCCGTCCATTCTTGCATCAGTATCAAACATGTTTTACTTAAGATCTATAAATAGTTTACCCCCATGTTTTCTTCCTTTTTTTTTGTCTTCTTCTTCTTTTCCGTCTTTCCCTCATCCTAGTGTTCCTCATTCCTGGCGATCCTTCACGTTATTTCACTTCTTGCTCCCCTCCACCAACAACAAGCTTTACCGCTCTCTTCTTCCTCCTCCCTCATGTAAACGCGTGCATTTTACGACGCGGTAATGAAGTCGCACCATTTTATGCCTCTTTTTATGCCCCATGCCCTCATCGCCTCTTCCTCTTCCTCATTTCTGTAGTATTCCTGCCAGTGTCTTTCTCGCCCTCACTTTTTTTTCGACATTTAAGGCAATGAAGTGGTGGTGATGGTGGTGATGGTGGTGGTGCCTGGAAGTGTGTTGAGTCCTTGGTGTGTAAGAGAGAGAGAGAGAGAGAGAGAGAGAGAGAGAGAGAGAGAGAGAGAGAGAGAGAGAGAGAGAGAGAGAGAGAGAGAGAGAGAGAGAGAGAGAGTATAGGTTAATATATTCACACACACACACACACACACACACACACACACACACACACACACACACACACACACACACACACACACACACACACACACACACACACACACACGAACTGATTGCCTAACCCTTGTCTTCTCTCTCCCCCAGGTAAGTGTGGCAGCCTCAGCAATTCTACTATAATGAGGGACGGCGCGAGGAGGCTGCTGGGTGAGTGATGGATGACCCAACACTCCCCCTGTCTTGTCCTCTGTCCGTGCCTTGTCTTATTACTGTCTGATTAAGCTTTTCACCGCTTAACTATTTTTATTTCTACGTAGTTACATTTTTTTTTTCAGGTGTTCTTTTTTTGTGCTGCGGTCTTTTAACTAGTTCTGTAGTCTTATTAAATATTGTTAACTTTTTTTTTCAATCATTTTTTTAGACTTTTTTTTTTTGTATCACGGTCTATTTAATGGTTTTGTAGCTTAGAAAAGATCAAAGTAATATTCCTGTCCCTCCCTCTTTTTTCTTCTGTATCCATATATTTTTTTTTTTATAGTGCTTTGAAAGTGAATTAAAGACGACCGTAGTAATGCAAGGGTTACTGACAGTCTTTCGTTGTTGTTACATTCTGATCACGTTATCTATTTTCACATTTTTTTAAAGATTCTGTTAAGAGAAGTCTTTTTCGCGCACGTTGGCAAAGTGATCGTGTATCGTGGCAGTGTGACTGTCTAGGGGCGTACACACTACCACGCGATTTCCACAGTGATTAAGAAACGCCCATTTGAAGACACTGAAATATTTTAATGAAAGTTCAAGATTACTGAATATTTTTTCATGCAGATCCATTGAGGTATAGGAAAATAATTGCATTCAGAGAATCAATTAGGTGCTCGAGGTGGTCTTGTGCTCTGGCGTTCTCAGTGTCTTGTTGATTTCCATCCGGCATCGACCAGTGTAGCTTCCCAGGCATGCATGTGTAGCCTTCTATGTCCTTTCCGGTACATTTGAAGAAATAAGCAAAAAAAAATAACAGTCATTGGCGTGGTGACCGTTTCCTGTTATTAAAGCTTGAAAATTGATTAGTCAAGTCTTTTCTCGTGATGTCTGAGGGTACAGGCGGCGCAGGTGCGGGGTTCATCCCTGCGTCAGGTTTTGGATGCGTGGGTCAAGTGGCTGACGCAGTTCATGGCCCGGATGTTTATCTCCTATTAAGGTTTGAATCGTGCACAACTAATCATTGCTGAAAAAAAAAAAAGAAACTCCGAATAATTTCTGCTTTAAAAAATATCTTTCTGCACATTTTAGCGCGAGAATAAATTTGCATATTATAGATAATATGTGTCATTATCTTTGAACTGTGTACTGCGTTAAGAGAGCAGCCAGAAGTGGAGTAAGATAATAACACAAAGGAAGATGCAGAAAGACAGTAGGTCTACAAGTGGCAATCCCTTTATGAAACATTAATCTTTTTATCCATCTATCACCCGCATCCAGTGATTGCTGAGTTCAGTGCAGCCATGACCGTCATCATGTCTTCATTCACCTCACTGAACTGGACAGTAGTGCTTGGACTTGAGAGACAGAAAACACTGTGTATATTTAGGGGAAGGAGAAAACTCATCAACAAGGATTATGTCATTAACGATAGATAAGTAAAAACTACATAAAATTGATAAATGGAAAAGCAGTTCAATAATTTGACCTTGCTGTTGCGGAGCAAATGTTCAATCTATCAGTCAAAAGTGTCATACATGGAAAACAAATATAAAGGAAACTAATACAGACAACGAAGAGGGAAAGAAATGTATGCATGAAACTCGAAAGTAAGATCTTGAACTCTCCGCCTTACTGTGTTTCCCCACCTTCCTGTGACTAGAACAGCTTCAAGACAAATAGCAAGGCACTGAAACTAAATTGGCAACGCGATTGGAATATTTGTCTTTCTCAAGCTTTTTTTTTATTTAATCAAATTTTTTTTGTGTGTGGGGGGGGGAGAGGGAAGCGCAACTGTGTGTGTGTGTGTGTGTGTGTGTGTGTGTGTGTGTGTGTGTGTGTGTGTGTGTGTGTGTTTTGTAGGCCTTGACCACCCTTCTTCGTGCGCAAAAAAAAAAAAAAAAGTGGGTAGAATTGCAGTCAGGCAAACATTTTTTTTCTTTAGTGCAATGTTCGATTTTCCTTCGTCAATTACTCCGCATCCTGTTACAGGCATCGCATTACAAGAGAGAGAGAGAGAGAGAGAGAGAGAGAGAGAGAGAGAGAGAGAGAGAGAGAGAGAGAGAGAGAGAGAGAGAGAGAGAGAGAGAGAGAGAGAGAGAAAAGAAGGAATATTGCTACCTGCCTACAGCTTGCTACCTGGCAGGGCGGGGCCGGCGTTCCTCAGGGCCACCTGTCACCGCCTTGGTAAACTTGTCACCAGTCCAGTTTGCGTGCCAGGATCTGTTCTTGCCCTCCCACCTTTGACGAGGCACATTCGGGTGAAAATTCGTCTTTCTATTCCTGTTTTTCTCACTGCCTGTGTTTGTTTTCCTGTTTCTTTGGTTCGTGCTCCTAAATGTTTCTGCATCCTATATAATCCATCTAATCTTTGAACAGGCTTGAGTGGAGACGGAAAGATTTTCAAGAGTTTTCGTGGCTTTAGTGATAACATATTCTGTACTGTCAATTAGGAAACCACTCAAATAAAAGCTTCAGCATCTAATCTTTATCTTTAAAGAGGCATGAGTGGAAGATATAGGGATTTTCAAGTTTATTATTATTTTTTCTTTTTTTTTCGTGGTTATAGCGATAGCTTATCCAGGATCCTGTACTTTCAATAAGGAAAACATTCACCTTAGTATTTTGGCGTCATTTAATCTTTGAACAGTCTTTCGTGGAAGATACATCTGAATTTTGAAGGATGTTTTTGTGGTTATGGTAATCACTTAACAGGGATTGTGAACCATTAAGGAAGGCACTCTTCTACATACGTCTAAGCGTCCTATCTTATTCTTTTAACAGGTTTTAGTGGAGGATATTTTAAATTTCAAGGGTATTTTCGTAATTACAGTGATAACGCATGTGGTATTCTCCATTAGGCCAGTTCCACAACCTTTTCGTAAGCTTCCGAACCAAAACGCTCCTCATATTCCTATTTTTGGTACGCTCCCAAATGAAAACCAACAGCCGAAGATGACTGTGGAATACTGGTAAAATTGCTTTGTTGGCTAACTAACAAACTAAAAATGGTGACTGGAACTGGGCCATTATCAGTAAGGAAAACCCTCACTAAAAGCTTCGGAGTCTTATCTCATATTGTACCATCTCAAGAAAACCTATCTGATAGTCTCTACAATCTTTGATAAGTTTTCCTGATGAAATGAAAAAAAAAAAAAATGTGGGTTCACTTCTGTCCGTCTGTGTTTATGTCTGTCTTCCAGTGTATCATTCTGCATGCTCTTTTATTTATTTTTTTTTTCAACTTTTTTCATGTCTAAAGAATACCAGCCAAGGACTACAGAATCTATATAAAAAGAAGGCCCACTTGATTGCTACTCCCCCCAAAAAAAATGTGGATGTAAAAAAAAAAAAGATAAGTAAATAAGTAGATAAATGAAAAGTTCCAGTCGTATTGGTAAATTTGTTTTTCGAAAGTGTTATGATACTCCTCTCTTATAAGGACGGTGGAAAAGCACGATAAGGCAGATAGTTATAGTGTTTACCTGTTTACCTACTTGTCTGTATGTCTGTCTCTCTGTCTGTCTCTCTGTTTGTCTGTACGTATGTATGTAGGTATGCTAGTCTCTCTCTCTCTCTCTCTCTCTCTCTCTCTCTCTCTCTCTCTCTCTCTCTCTCTCTCTCTCTCTCTCTCTCTCTCCCACTCCTGTCACCTTCAACCTCTCTATAATCTTACGTGTCCCTTCACCTTCAGGACCTTCCCTTCCTCTTCCCTTTCCTGCCTGACACTGACCTCTGTGTGACCTTGGGGTTCTGCAGGGGGAAGAGGGTCGGCTCAGGGTCACGCCCCCCGAGCAAAGGTCAAGCTTCGTCATGTCACGGTGGTGGAATGTGTATGTCTGTGTGTGTGTGTGTGTGTTTGTTTGTTAGAGGAATGTTATGAGTGCGTCTTTTTTTATGCCTTGCTCTCTCTCTCTCTCTCTCTCTCTCTCTCTCTCTCTCTCTCTCTCTCTCTCTCTCTCTCTCTCTCTCTCTCTCTCTCTCTCTCATTTTCTTCACTAAACATTCCCATTTCCTCTCATTATGTATCATTGTACCTCATTATATTCCTAACTTCTTTCTCATTATCCTTCCTGCCTTGGTCTGCCTCCCTCCTCATCCTCTTCTTCACTAAACCTGTACCCAGTCCCTCTTCATTATCTATCATTGCACCTCATCAGATCTCCATTTCTTCCTCATTATTCTTTCCTTCCCCGGCTTGTCTCACTGTCCTTCATTGTAACTTGCCACGTATCTCATTGTAGATTCTTCAGTATACTTGTCACTGTTCGTCATGAGCTTCAGGCACCATCTTCCTCACTTAGTCACTTAACCCTTTCAGTAGATCACCTTGGTTCTCCTGTTTAATAAGGTGGTGGTGGCTATTTTCTTCCTTCCTTCCTTCCTTCCTTCCTTTCTTCCTTCCTTTCTTCCTTCCTTCCCGTACTTTTTTCTCTCCTTCTTTCTTCATTTCTCCCTTCTTTTCCTCTTCCTGTTAGGTTCTTTAAAATCAAATAAATTCTTGCGCCATACTTGTGTTGGATGCGCAGACGTAATGTTACTTTCCTATTTTCTTTTTTTTCTTTCTTTCTTTCTTTTTTCATCGTTCTTTTATTATGCGTTTTCTTCTTTTCTCCCTTACTTTCTTTCTTCCTTCCTGTACTTTTTCCTTTCTTCCTTCCTCCCTTCCTTCCTTTTATGCTACTTCTTTCACTCATCATGTTTTTTTTTTCTTTTCTTCCTACTTGTCTTTCTTCTTTTTGTGAATGAAGTTATTTTCTGCTTGACTTGTGCAATTTCCTTCCTTCATTCCTTATTTCCCTGTTTGTTTGTTTGTTTCCTTGCGTGCATGCTTCCTTTCTCTCTTTCTTGCTTACTTATTTTTCCTTTTTTTTGCTTCCTTCATTCTTTCTTGCTCTCTTCCTGCTTCTTCTCGCCTTCCTTGCTTCCCTCGCGTGCTTCTTTCACACCTCCTTTTCTTTATTTCTTTCTTTTTTTCTTTCACTGACATTGCTCTATAACTTCCTCTTCCCTTACCTCATTCTCTCTCTCTCTCATTCTCTCTCTCTCTCTCTCTCTCTCTCTCTCTCTCTCTCTCTCTCTCTCTCTCTCTCTCTCTCTTCCACTACTTATCATCATTATCTTACGTAATTAAAGGTGTGTGTATGTGTGTGTGTGTGTGTGTGTGTGTGTGTGTGTGTGTGTGTGTGTGTGTGTGTGTGTGTGTGTGTGTGTTGTCCCGCCTCTTTACTCGTAGCGGTCTCTTCCTTCACCTTGAATTCCTCTGCCCAAAACGGAAGGCAGTGCAGGCGGAGTGGCGCGCTGTGAGGCGGGGCTTGAGGGGCGGTGCGGGGCGAGACCTCGAGCACGGGAGTGGCGGGCGAGTGGCGGTGAGGCGAGGTGAGGGACAACAGGAAAGGGTGTGACTGCGGCTGTTGTGTTCATCGTCGGGGTGAGAGAGAGAGAGAGAGAGAGAGAGAGAGAGAGAGAGAGAGAGAGAGAGAGAGAGAGAGAGAACTATTGGATGACTAGTGGGATCTTTTGCTGATAGCGAGGAAGAGTAAGGGGGTGTAAGAAAGCAAGGAGACGTAGATTAGTGACTACTGAATGCTTTATTAATACTGATAGTGGTTGGAGAGGTATGAAAAGAGAAGGGAAGCACAGGAAAGCAAGGGGACATAAAAGACAGAAAGGGATAAGGAGACATCAACTGGTAGAGTGTTGTTTGTAGTAGGGTACATAAGTAAAGAGTGAAGGGGCAAAGGAAGACGAGGATATGTAAAACGGGTGACTGCTGGATGCTTCTGTCAATAGTGGCAGTGGTAGCAGAGATATAAAAAGAATAGAGAGACAAAGGAAGATAAGAAATACAAAAGACATTAAAAAAGGTAAGTTAAGAGTAGAGAGATAGAAGAAGGTAGGGGACCATAAGTGACTGATAGCAACTTTTAGTGATACTGAGGGTAGTAAGGGAAATAAAGATATTTAGAGAACAAGAATAAAGAACATAAAAGAAAAAAATTAAGGGAAACTTCAAGAAGCCATTAAATATAAAAGATATCTAAACCTCTCCACCTAACATTACCCATTCATAGATTTTCCTAATGTTCTTTTGCTCACATAGATAAATTAAGAGAGTAAAGAGACGTAAGCCTAGGATAACTCCCCCTCTCGCCTCCCCAAAATTCTCTGCTCCCCCTTCCCAGAATCCTCAAGGTCCGTACGAGCGTCATTTGAAGTTAACTCGTCACAGGGAAGAAAAAGAAAAAGATTACCGCCTACCAGACCGAATCGTGCGAAGTGGGGGCACATTTTGTCCTGCCTATTGAACCCTTTTTTTTCCGCAGCGTGTCTAATGTCAACTTAAGATACACAGCCTCAGATACACCCCCAGCCAGGCAGTTGATAATAGAGTAATATGAGAGCGAGAGGAATGAGAGAAGAAGGTAGAAGAAGAGGAGCAGTTGGTTACAGAGAGAGAGAATGAAAAAGAAGGGTGGAGGAGAGGGGGAGGGAAGGAGGAAGAATGGGAAGAAGCGAAACAGTAGTGAGAGCCGTACTAAAGGAAGAGGAGGAAAAGGACTGGAAGGAAAATTAGATGGAGAAGGAGAGACGGATGAGAGGTAAAGAGAGAGAGAGAGAGAGAGAGAGAGAGAGAGAGAGAGAGAGAGAGAGAGAGAGAGAGAGAGAGAGAGAGAGAGAGAGAGAGAGAGAGAGAGAACCAGATGAAATAAAAGCAAGAATGAGAAAAAAATAAGTGATATAAATATAATAAAAAAAAAAAAAAAACGAAAACGAAGAATGAAGTAAAGTTTCGAAGTGAATTCATTAAACTTACCGAGGGATACAAAATTTATTATGCATTGTGTAATGGTTCCCGGAAAGAAAATAGTAACTTATGAAGAAGAAGTAAAATTGAATATGCAGAAGGGAGTGAAGTAATAATGATATACTTGGTAACATTAAAAACGAGTTCCAAGGAAAAATAAGAAAAAGATAAAATGATGAAAAATCAGAGAGAGAGAGAGAAGATATTCAAATAAGAATAAAGAAAGATGTCCATTAAGAGAAAGTAAATTTAAAAGAGTAAAGATGAAAAGAGAAAGAGGGTGACGAGAGAGAGAGAGAGAGAGAGAGAGAGAGAGAGAGAGAGAGAGAGAGAGAGAGAGAGAGAGAGAGAGAGAGAGAATAATCAGCGTTGTAAGTATTATATTAAGTCGGCAATGTCAGACAACAACGTGTGTGTGTGTGTGTGTGTGTGTGTGTGTGTGTGTGTGTGTGTGTGTGTGTGTGTGTGTGTGTGTGTGTGTGTGTGTGTGTGTGTGTGTGTGTGTGTGTGTGTGTGTGTGTGTGTGTGTGTGTGTGTGTGTTTACATTTGGAAAGAAACAAAGTAAAGGAAGCGAAAGACGAAACGAAAGTGGTGATAGAGAGGAACTAGATATACAACAACAAGACAAAAAAAAAAAAAAAACAGAAGGAGAACAAGATGGGGAAAGAAATATACACAAAGAAAAAGAGGAAATCAAGGAAGAGAGAAAACGAGGTGAAGGAGGAAGCTAGTAGAATGTTGTAAAATGAATAAGGGATTGAAGGAGTAGAGGGGGAGAATTAAATAGATGTGGAGGAAGAGGAGAAGGAGAAGAAAGAAAAACAGATGGAGACTACCAGGGAAACAGGGTCACCACACAGTTCATCACACCTGCGAACACCTGGACTAATTAGTAAACACCTGCACTGATTAATGGACTAATAGAGAGATAGAGTACTAATCACAACGCAGGTGGTGGTGTGTGTCTGTTATTTCGCAGAGAAGGAAGGAAGGAAGACTCAAGGAGCAGGAATGTGTGAGGGATAAACGGGAAAGGAATGTGCAGAGGTCTTCGGAACTTGGTGGGTCATCTAAGGTCACAAAGGATGTTTTGGGTCATCTGAGGATCTCGTTGAGGGGGGTCATTACTGCAGGTCACGTGCTGAGGACCGGGTCAGGGAGGAAGACAGATGGAAGGGGAGGGTGGAAGGAGGGGTGGGAGGAGGAGGAATACTTATCGAGGTCATATATCCAGAGGTCAAAGAAGATTATTATATTATTTATTCAGGCTTGAGTGGGTATTGTATTAAAAAGTCAACACGGAATAACGGCTTGAATTATGAGGGGTGATGCCACTTACTTGTTTAAATGTAAGTGGTCATTTCCTTCTTGATGAAATACGAGAAGCGAGTGAAATTATGGTGAAATTATAAGGGTAAAATATCCTATGCTGATGGTACTTAGATATTGATTTGACAGTTCGTTGCTAGTCCCGCGCGTCAGCAATTATATAGAAATGTGTGTGTGTGTGTGTGTGTGTGTGTGTGTGTGTGTGTGTGTGTGTGTGTGTATGTGTGTGTGTGTGTGTGTGTGTGTGTGTGTGTGTGTGTGTGTGTGTGTGTGTCCGTCTGTCTGTCTGTCTGTCTGTCTGTACATATGTGTGCCTAGCCCTAACATCCCCCAGCATGACATAATCCTAAGCACACACAGTCTGAATGCGTGGGTGCTGGGTGGGGTGGGGGCGTGTGGCCATGTGGGAGCGCGGTTATGCAATGGGCGTGTGTATCCGCGCTGGAAGGTGTCTGGGCGCAGGTGAGGAGGCAGCCCGCGCCCCACTTTCTGCACCGCCCACCTGCACCCGGATGTCGTGACGCAACGGTGACGTCACTGTTACGATGGGTGAGGAGAGAGAGAGAGAGAGAGAGAGAGAGAGAGAGAGAGAGAGAGAGAGAGAGAGAGAGAGAGAGAGAGAGAGAGAGAGAGAGAGAGAGAGAGAGAGAGAGAGAGAGAGAGATATGCCCGAGGAATGGGATTTTAATGATAATAAAAATTTAATGGTAATAGAAATCATAGTATGTTATGGTAATGTTGATACTAAAACTATTATTATTATTTTCATTATTATTACTATCATTATTATTATTATTATTATTATTATTATTATTATTATTATTATTATTATTATTATTATTACTACTTCTACTACTACTACTACTACTACTACTACTACTACTACTACTACTACTACTACTACTACTACTACTACTACTGCTACTACTACTACTACTACTACTACTGTTACTAGTACTAGTATCTACTACTACTACTAGTACTACTACTGATAATAACAGCAGTAAAATTGATAATAGTCATTAAAGTATAATCTTACATAAGTTAAGATGAACAGATAGTAAAAGAGTCAAGAGACGTGATTCTAACCGATCAGCGTGACCACGAATTATTTTTAGATGAAGATTAGTTTGCATTATACAAAACAAAAAATAAATAAACAAACAAACAAACAAACAAACAACAACAACATCAACAACAACAACAAAAAGACAACCAGTTACACTAGTGCTACTACTATTACTACTACTGCTACTACTACTACTACTACTACTGCTACTACTACTACTACTACTACTACTACTACTACTACTACTACTACTACTACTACTTTTACACCGACATCACCACCACCACTACTATCAGCATGACCACCACCGCCACCACCACCACCACCACCACTACCGCCACAATAACAGCAGCAACAACAACAACAACCAGGATGCAATAGTTTCCAGTCAGTTTTTATAAGCGTAAGAAATCACAAGGGGCGACCTCCAGGAGTCACCAGTCCAGTCAGTCAGGTAATGGACCAGCCAGCCAGTCTGTCAGTCAGTCAGTCAGTCCATTAGGTAACCAGCCACACCAGTTATTGTATTATTCAGTCAGCGATTCAGTTTAGTCAAGTAGTAGTCAAGTCGTGCGTTTATTTGGGTTGTACAAAAGGGAGGGAAAGAAGAAAGGAATGAAAGGGGATCAGAGAATAAAAAGGAGAAAGTAGAGGAAAACATGCGGAGAGGAAAGAGAAATGGGAAGCGGAGAAGTGTTATTGAGAAAGAGTGAGAGTTGAAGGAAAAAAGAGGAAGAGAAGGTGGCAAAGAGAGAGAGAGAGAGAGAGAGAGAGAGAGAGAGAGAGAGAGAGAGAGAGAGAGAGAGAGAGAGAGAGAGAGAGAGAGAGAGAGAGAAACTTCCACTCACACACACACACACACACACACACACACACACACACACACACGTGCTCAGCCAGCCGTGAATGGATAAATTAATGGGTGAATGTGCTACACAGATGCTCTTTCCGATAGCAGGCAGCGTGTCAGCAGATGTAACCCGCAGCACGCACTCGTGGACAATACACATCCCGAAGACAAATATGCAGGATCTTACAACGCAGATGACCAGTGGGGGGCACGAGGCGATATGAGGCACACAACACATATAACTGTATCGTTGTAGGCTTGTTTCTTAGAGTGTTTATTATTCTGATGGATTTTACAGACCCTGATGATAAATATGCAGGATATCACAACGCAGCCGTCCAGTGAGGGACAAGAGACGATATGAGACACATAATTATATAGAATTATACCGTCGAATGCTATTTTGTAGAGTATTTTTTTTTTTCGTAGTGATAGACTCTCTTTTCTATTTCATTTTTTCATTAACTTTTTTTTTCTGTTTAATTTTTCAAAGTGTCAAGGAGTCTAGTTAAGGACGGCAAAAATTAGAAGTAAGAGAGAAAAGGTTCGTTCAGTATGCCATTCTCCCATCCACAAAAAAGAAAAAAAAGAAAAAAAAAGATATTATAGAGGGAAATTCCAAAAAAGATGATAGATTTATGTAGTTGCAGACGTGTAAAGCATGTATGCATGTATGTGGCTATGTATGTATGTATGTATGTATGTATGTGTGTATGTATCTAATCCTTGTATTTAAGGCATATTTATTCCACACTATTACACAATCCATTTTCTGAAGACCCTTATCGTGCCAGAGAATTGTATCACTTATTCTGAAACTTCGTGCAGTGACTTCCCTGCAGTGTGAGGGAGAGGAAAGGGCTTAACTGATCATCTGTTTTTTTTTTTTTTCCGGTTTTTTCTCTTTGAATTGCAGTAAAGAAAAACAGTCTCACGTACAGGATTTTACTACTACTACTGAATCTGAAATTGCAGGTTGTCTGTGTTACTTCTTGCTCTTCAAGTGTTTTGTTGTGCATTACTTCGCTTATTATTATGTCTTGCTCTGCTTATCATTATACTTTACAGCATCTTTTTTTGTTATTTATTATGATTTACTGCGGTTTCTATTACTTATCATCATGTATTACTGATTTTTTTATGACTCGTTTTGTTTTGCTCTCTTGGTCATTTCATTACTCATCATTACCTTTTATAGCGCTAGTTATCATTTATCATTGCGCTTATTACTCATTACTGCGCTTATTGATTTTGTTTTCACTGCACAGGTTGTTGTTTTCACTGGGCTCCTTATTATCTCATCTCTCGTTAACCTTCACAATCCTCTACTTCACCTTCTTGCACAACTTTCCTTGACCTTCTTTCGTTAACGCACGACGTGACTACTTCCACAAACCAACTTACTTTAGTAACCATAATTAGCGTCCTCGGATCTGTTTTTCTCCTTCTCTTCCTCCTTCTTTCATTTCCTCTCGCCACATTCCTTTCTCCTTCACCTGCTGCCCTGCGTTCTCTTCTAAATTCTTCCATGCGCCTCAGTCCTGCCCTTACATGCCGTTCCCTCTCTTTCCTCTTACTCCTCCATCCTTTCCTGGTGTCTTTATAACCACGTGCTCCTCGCCCTCCCTCTTTCCTTTTTTTTTTTTTTCTCCCTCGTGTTTGTCTGAACATCAATCTTTTTAACTTTTTCGTCTCTTCGTCTCTTCATCATTTCCTCTCTACCGTGCCTCCTCCATCCCTTCCTCATCTCCATTTCCACGTGCCTTTATGCACCTTTGTGTCTTTATGTACCACATTCTTTATCTTTCTTTCTTTTCCTTACCCTCCATTTTCATAACCATCTATCCCTTCTCCATCATTTCCTCCCTTCATTGCCTTCCTCTGCTACGTTCCCTCTTCTCTCCTTCTCTCCTTCCCTTACTTTCCTACCTTACCTTCTACCTCAACCCTTCCTTTCCTCCCCATTTCCTTCTTTTACGTGTCTCTCTCCCTCTATTCCTCCATCACGTGTCAGTACCTCCCATCCCTCCCTCACTCCCTCTCCCTAAATGTTGCTGCACGGAACCTAACCTCAAGGATCTGTGGGCTTAGAGTCGCGTCCTGAAGGCAGCCAAAGGTCAAGGGCAAGGCTCCCCACAACAACCAAGGGCGTGTGCAGGTGCGTGGAGGGGAGGCGGGTCTTGTGAATGGGCGGAGGATGTGAAGAAAGGGAGCCAGAGGGGAGATGGAGGGAAGACGTGGAGGGGTGAGCACTAAAAGAGCCAGTGAAGGGAAATTGGAAGGGAAGGCGATGAGGTGTTGAAGGGAGCTGGAGGGATGAGCACTGAGAGAGGAGAATGGAAGGGGTGAAGGAGGGGAACTGGAGGGGTGAGTACAGAGAGAGGTGAGAGGAAAGAAGGTGGAGTGGTGAAGTAGGGGAGCTGGAGGAGTGAGGACTGAGAGATGGGAGAGAAAGAAAGGAGATGTGTGGAAACGTAAGGGTATTTTAAAAGGGTGGGGGGTATGTGAAGATCTGTATTGAGTTTTACGGGAAGCTGACTACACCAAGAGAGTACACGGAAGTGAACTAGCGTCAGTGAGAGAGGAAAGAGGTGGTGTGTGGAAATGTGGATGTATTCTGACGTGGCGGTGGTGAGGCATGCTCAGGGTTGTATTGAGGTTTAAGAGAAGTTAACTATACCAAGGGAGTACACGGCAGTAAACAAACGTGGGTGTGGGTGTGGGTGGAGGTGTGGGAGAAGTATGCGACCTCCAAACTGTTGACGGATACGAGTGCGGCTGACTGAGTGCAAGGGCGGGACTTTTTAGGCGTGAGGACGAGACTGTTGATGTGGAGCAGAGAGGGAGTGGCGGCGGCGAGGGGCTGTGAGGAACATGCCAAAATGGAGTGCCGGGGCTGGAGGGGTGGTAGTATGAAGGGTGCAAAGGGCGGGGCAGTGGGGCTGTGAGGTGTGACGCGGGGCTTGGGGGTTGCGGCGTAGTGGCAGTCTATCCCGGATGAAGCAAGGGAGGCAGAGCGACCATATGATCACATTTCGGCAAGGTGAGGGTGATGTAAGCGTCCCTCTCGCTCTCTCACTCCCTGGAATCGCGCGTCATTTGTCCCGCGGCTGGTTGAGGAAGGACTGAAGGTCGCCTACGGATTTGGGAGACTGACGAATGCCTCATAATTGTCGTAAAGTACCCTTCGCTTAGAGGATCTTGAGTAATGATGATAAATGTATTTATGTGAAGACATTGTGACAAATTGGAGGTAGGTGGTGAAGGGAACACTCCCTCCTCATCCCGTGTTCCCGTCGTCATCTGTCTCCAAATCTATTTATCTTTCAGGCCAACATCCCCATTAAAGGACAGCCGAGGCAATGCACTTCTCTTTTATTTTCTTCAATTTATTTCATTCTTCCACTCTGTATTCTTCTTCCAATCCCTTAGGCGTATTGGCGAATAAGAAGACAAAAATAGCATTTAACAAGTGACAAACACATGTGCGGGATTTTCCAGGCGAGAAAGAGGACGTTTCTGTAGCACACACTTAAGATTTGTATGATAAATGCTATAAGAAAAATTACTTATTTACTAGGTGGCTGATAATGTTTTAATGAATCCAGAAAATTCTAAAACATGCTGAAGCAAACTTGACCAGTTTTGCGAGGAAATGTATTCCATGAATTCAAAGTTATGCCAACCCAGTTATCTTAAAACATTCACTCAATTGATTCTATGATTATTTCATCACTACATTGCCAAAATGTCTTAGAACAGCGCTTTATATATATATATATATATATACTCGTATATATATATATATATATATATATATATATATATATATATATATATATATATATATATATATATATATATATATATATATATATATATATATATATATATACACATATATAAGAGGGACTCAGAACAATGACAACAAAACTGGGGGAAATGGCCCACTGGAAGTGCCAGACCCTTAAGAAAATAGTCCGGAAGTAAGTCCAAAATGACATTGTGAAGTGTCTTGGCATAGTCTGTTGCTTAATCCTCCCTCTGAGCCACGGGGAGAGGCCTTTGTCTTGCATGCACTGGCCCTGAATAGACTGATGACTACACTGGTGACAGCAAGAAGTAAAAACATCATGTGAAAAAGCGATGGATCAGTAGAGCATTTTCACATTTACATTTTATTCATATAGCAGTTGTAATAATGGTAAAGTAGTTAATTATTTATTACATTATTTAATGGTTGTCTTTGCTTCATCTTTCAGTCTCGAAACATTCACTCCGAATATTAATCAGGTTTCGTCCATTCCTCCAACCCACCCTTCAAATCACACTCGAATCAACTCCTGTACATTAGTCTCTTCACCCCAATGAAGCCTAGTGAAGAAGGTCTCTACTCGCCGTCCATGAATACCACAACCACAGCTTGTAATAAGGCCTAGTCCATCGAGACGGAACTTTTAAGACCCAACAGAGCAGAACAGAAACACAAGAAGCAAACACCAGCAGCAGGAGCAGTAGCAGCAGTAGCAGCAGTAGCAGAGACGAAGTGCCCACCGCTGTCTATCTGACTTGAATACTGATGGAGACGCACTCACCTTCCAAGAAATGCACGAAAGCTTATTAACCTTTTAGGGGCGTGACGGGACGCGAGGCAGGTGGACAAGCGAGGGACTGGCAGGAGGGTGTGGCAGGATAGACTTGCTGGGAGTATCTTTGAGTTGTCTGGTTGCTATATTTATATTTTGTTCGTGACTTTTCTTCACTTTTGTTATCCTTTATTATTGTTCAGTTGTATGTGTTAATATCAATTGATGGATATTTTTTGATTAACTGTGTGTGTGTGTGTGTGTGTGTGTGTGTGTGTGTGTGTGTGTGTGTGTGTGTGTGTGTGTGTTTTGCAAATGATTTATAGTGGATAAGAGCTTATTTATTTATTGAGAACATAACACAAAAAAAAAAAAACTAGTTGGGAGAAGAGATGAGAGAAAAAGACGCTAAAAATAAACTAATAATTGTCAAAGATAAATAGATAAGCAAACGTACATAGTAAATAATCGAATACGTAAAATAATCCATAGATAAAAAAAAAAAAAAATAGATACACGTCAATGTCAAGAATAAACGGACGATTAATATGGAGGAGGAAGGGGAGGCGGAGGAGGAGGAGGAGGAGGAGGAGGAGGAGGAGGAGGAGGTGGAAGACATGGCTTGAGAAGAGGAAAAGGAGGTGGACGAGCAAAGGTTGCGACCCTTTATGAGCTAAAAGGAACCACAAATCACTCTATTCTCTCTCTCTCTCTCTCTCTCTCTCTCTCTCTCTCTCTCTCTCTCTCTCTCTCTCTCTCTCTATCTATCTATCTATCTATCTATCTATCTATCTATCTCCCTATTTGTTTGTGTGTGTGGTTTCCGCAAATTTAAGATGAGTTTAATTAAGGAAGAGAAGGAAGAAAGAAAAATAAAGAGGAGGAGGAGGAGGAGGAAGAGGAGGAGGGAAAGGAGGAGAGTGTCAGGTCAAAAGTCGTCTACAACTATGTCAGACGTACGTGACTCAGCAGTTAGGAAGGCGGTGGTGGTGGTGGTGGTGGTAGAGGTTGAAGGTGGTGGTGGTGGTGGTGGTGGTGATGGTGGTGGTGGCGGAGAGGAATGAAAGTGGATGCATGTGATGGTGTGATGGTGTTACGTAGTGGTGGTGCTGCTAATTAGTCATATTCTCCATCACTTTCTCATTACCATTCCTCTCACTTCCATCATCTTCGTCATCATCATCATCGTCATCACTATCATCATCATCAGTGTCATCATCATCATCATCATTATCATCCGGATCTTTGGATACTCTTGAATGTTGTCTTCTTTGTTATGTTACTGTTCTCTCTCTCTCTCTCTCTCTCTCTCTCTCTCTCTCTCTCTCTCTCTCTCTCTCTCTCTCTCTCTCTCTCTCTGTCTCTCTCTCTCTCTCTCTCTCTCTCTCTCTCTCTCTCTCTCTCTCTCTCTCTCTCTCTCTCTCTCTCTCTCTCTCTCTCTCTCTCTCTCTTAAGCAAGCAAATGTAAACATAATATTTTCTTTTTCCTTTTTTATTCCTCATCTTTTCTATTCACCAACCTAAGTTTCTCCTCCCTTACCCGCCCTCGCAATCTCTCTCTCTCTCTCTCTCTCTCTCTCTCTCTCTCTCTCTCTCTCTCTCTCTCTCTCTCTCTCTCTCTCTCTCTGTCTCTCTTCATTCCTCATTTCCTAATTTCCCCCTTGACTCCTCCCTTCCTCCATTTCCGTGTCTTCCTTTCCTTCCTCCCTTTCGCTTCTTCCCTATGCAAGCATTTCCTCTGTAAAAGATGAACAAACCATAACTAACTTCATTCGATGGCCACACACACACATACACAAGGAGACAGACAGGTACACACACACACACACACACACACACACACACACACACACACACACACACACACACTTTCCTGACTGGCTACAAATGGCAGGTCTCGTATTCACTGATCCACTGTAATCGTTTGCCTTGTCTTTCGTCGTCTCCTTTACCTGTCCCGGACACCTGTGGAAAGGACTGGCAGTGTTGGGAACGCTGGGATTTAACTGGGGGTTAACTAATCTTTTCACTACCGAACAATATTTTCCCATAACCACCAACAATTTTTTTTAGGGGGACGTTTGTGCAACAGTTTCTTAAATACGTGGCTATTTACTTTATAAATAACAAAGTTAAGTCTCTTCGCCTTTTCTCTCTGTGTGTTCATGCAAATAATTACATATTGTACCTTGAATGATATGCAATATTTTCCCGTAACCATCTACGTATAATTTTTGTCATTTTTGTGCTACAGTTTCGTAAATACGTGGTTATGTGAATTAGAAATTATAGTATTATATCTCCTATTCCCCCTTCCTTCTGTGTGTCCAAACAAATAATTTCTTACTGTGCCTCTGATGCTAGCGAGGGACTGCTGTAGCAGGAAAGGGTTAATCTTTCGCCCTGAACCTGAGTTACCGTTGTGATGTTTTTTTGCGGTCGTTCCTTACGGTCTTAGTTGATTGGATTGTTTTTTGTTCTCATTATTGGATATTATCGTTGCATTATTGCCTGATTGTATTGTATATATTATTGTCAGAGTGTTATTTGAATTTTGATTACTCGATGATCATTGAATTGCTTTATTATTAGTTTGTTATTCTTAA
>NC_087151.1:36912692-36987692 GCF_035594125.1 Scylla paramamosain | reverse complement strand
CGCGGCTGACAAAGAGGACAAAGACTCAAAGAGGCCTCGAGGTCAACACTTTGGCGGACGAAGCAAAACGTCGCCTCTACTTCGTCATGTGATCTGCCTGTTTTTTTTTTGTGGCGCGTTTCTCTCCAGTCATTCCGGGACGCTCGCTCTCTGCGGGTCAGCGGCCTGGCTTGGGCGGGCCTAGTGGCTGGTGGCTGATGGGCAGTGGGTGGGTGTACCATCCCTCTGGAGTGTTAGAAGGAAGGGTGTTGGTGTGCTGGTGGGAGGAATGGGCTGTATTGGAGGGATGTTTTTTATTTCTGCTTGTTTCTTTGTTTTCTTTTCTTTTTTCTTCTTCTTCTTTTTCTTTTTGCTGCCACTGTTGCTATTATTTCAGTTTTAGTTGTTGCTGTTTGTCCGTCCTAGAGCATAAAAAGTACATAAAAAAAAAAATCTCCCTCTATATGCCTCTCGTTTATTTCTCTCATTAACGAAAGCAGCCGTGGTGTGTCTGTGCGTGCTTGTGTACTTAAGTGTGTGTGTGTGTGTGTGTGTGTGTGTGTGTGTGTGTGGCATCCCCGTACATGCATTTGCCAGCGAAACATGTTTTAGCATCAAATATTATCTCAGTATAAGACAACAATATCCTTTGGGGGTTGAGTACAGAGGAAAGCTTAGGCCACCACCTACCCACTCCTTGATGCTGCTGCCTCTTGCGCTGCCTTGAAGGGAGGAAGGGGGATGATGGAAAGAGATGAGGGATGGGGGATGCAGACCGTCTCCGAGCACCCGCCAACGCTTGCGTCACGCACCCAATGTTGCCTAATGCTGAGTCGGGACTTCCCACTGCCTTCCCTCCCTTCCCTTCCCTTCCCTGCCATTCTCATTCTCTTTTCTAACCATCTTTTTTCATTTCCTTCCCTTCCTTGTCATTCTCCTTTTCTACCATTTCTTTGTTTTTCATTTGCTTCCTTTCCGTCCTTTCCTTGCCGTTCTTATTTCCTTTTCATCGTCTTTTACTTCCTTTCGTTCTCTTCCTTTCCTTGCCACTCTCCGTTTTCTTCCATTTCTAAATATTGCCGTTTATTTCCTTCCCTTCCCTTGCTTTAACTTCCTAATCATTCCCTTAATTCTTCTTTTTTTTTTTCCTTTCCATCGTCTTTCCTTCAACAACCATCTCTCCCTCTCAACCATCTCTCACTTAATATTTTCCTTTTACCACCATCTTGAGAAACGTTAACGCAAGCAACACTTTCCCTCATCAATGTCAATCAGCCCTCAAGATGTCTTCTGCCACGGCTTTCATTCACACGAGTCAAGGATCAAGCAAAAGCAACAACTTTATGAGGATAAATTGTACCGGATTAGGAAGAACAACATGACTCCTGCAAAAAAAAAAAAATATATATATATAAGCCTACCATATTTTGATCCTCATTGATTTTACAAATAAAAAAACACTAACAGTAGCAACATCAAGGTTATAATTATCACCATTTCTTTTTTTTGCTCATTGTCAAGTGAAAAATAAACTCAGATGAACGTAAACACAAAAAAACAAACGACATCAGACCTGTTGGCCCATACGAGACTTAAGCTTCACTAACCAAAAGCAAGAAACACTTTAATGTCAAGAGAACGACCCAAAATCACGGACAAGACTAGTAACAGATAAAAAAAAATATATATTACTCATAACACACATACACACGCACATATATGAAAACATCCATAGTCTATTGTTTTTGACACAAATGCACAAAACTCATGAAGACCGATCTGTGGGTAACACTGAGGCATGACACACAATACACAGCCCATCTCCTTGCTCCAGCGTGTAAGTTAACATCCTAGTGTTAAAAAAAAAAAAAAACCTTAGCTACACTAGCGCGGTTCCAACTTACGCACATCGAAAGGTAGGCGAGGATGTTTTCCACTGAGCTACGGGACAAATGTGTGTGTGTGTGTGTGTGTGTGTGTGTGTGTGTGTGTGTGTGTGTGTGTGTGTGTGACCTTGCTTGAGGGAATTCCTGTGACGTCGCAGGTCACGGGCGAGAAATGCCAAACGTGTCTTTCCTCGTTCTTTTCTTTATAGCTTCGTTTGTGTATTCATCTTTCTCTACCTGTTTGTGTTTATTCATCTTTCTGTTCATCTATCTATCTTCTATCTCTGTGTATTTATCTGTTTGCTTATCTATCATCTATCTATCTATCTATCTATCTATCTATCTATCTATCTATCTATCTGTCTATTTATCTATCAACGTACCCTATCATTCATCCTTGACATGTTGGCAGAGGGACTAGCATGACATTTGTACGCTTACTTCAACATGCTACCCCGTGAAATGCGATAGGGAGTGCGGAGATCATCTGGAATCCTTAGTAATGTGATGCCTTTGCAAGTCTGAGGAAGTGACTGAGTCACTGATGCTGCTAGTTCCGGTTAAAAAGGCGTGAAGCTCTTTTCATACTCGATTTTGTGCATTGATTAAGACTTAAGGAAAAAAAAAACAGTGAAGCAATAAAGGGACTCTTACTTTATATGTAAATTGAATCATTTGAAAGAAGATATGAATATGAAATAATGTAGGAAAATATACACACAGCATTTCCTAATACTAAAGTTCTTCATCTCTCTCTCTCTCTCTCTCTCTCTCTCTCTCTCTCTCTCTCTCTCTCTCTCTCTCTCTCTGAGCAGGGGCAAGAAAACTTGAAAAAAAAATAAGTAAAGCCTACGGAAGAGAACAGTCCGAAAGTAAGTCCAGAATTACATTAAGAAGCATCTTGTGTCTTGAGAAGTGTGTGTGTGTGTGTGTGTGTGTGTGTGTGTGTGTGTGTGTGTGTGTGTGTGTGACACGAGGAGACTTGACAGAGCTAAGCGCGCACATGTCACCTGCCACACCCCACTTGTCTCCCCGCCTGTTGCTTCTTGTTCCACACTCATCTCCTGGCGACCACGGTGACACTGGACGAGGGCGACGCATCCAGGGCCTGTGTTCATGCGAGGCGCCGAGCATGGAATAGTCCGGGACTCGTTTCGTGTGGTAGCTCACCGGGAGATGAGATGCAGGATTGTGTGTGACTGAGGCAGATGGTCGCCGCGATAAAACTTAATCCCTCTGCACGCACTTGGCTGCTGGTGCGCCGTGTAAGCAGCTTTGGCTTATTCACATTTAAATTTGCCTTCCCGGAATGGTTAATGTAAATGTAGTGGACACCAGATAGCGCTGTGATAGCAAGTCGCGACAATGTAAGCCGTCATTTAGCATTCTTTCCTGTTCAAGATAAACACGTAACCAAGCCACTCTGATTGTCTCCCATTGTGTAGCTAACCGTCACCTTTTCTTTGTCATATTCTTAGAAATTTATGTCACTCTTGCCTATATTGTATACACGTCCATAACGTTTTCTAGCGTAAGGATAAAACCTGGGAATATAAAAGATCAGGTGATAAGCGCCACATTAATTGCCATGCAGGGGAGACGAAAAAGTTAAGTATGAGGGTGGAGGCACAATATTTAATGACGACAGGACCGTAAGCTTTGCAAGGATCAAGGCCAGGTGTGGTATAGGAAAAAAAACGTATTGCTGTAAAAAAATATAATGTATATTGAGTGTAATTACGTATGTTAAAGAGTAAAGGAGAGAGGGAGAGGAACATAGAGAGAAAATGGAAATCATATCGAATTAATTTTCTTTAGTAAAACTTTGGCTAAAAGGTTCACATTCACGAACATGCAAGGGCTGACCGAGATTAAAAGGAAATACAATCTCATTAGCCGCTCCCTGAAAAAGAAAATGAGCAAAAAAGCGTTCAAATTAGAATAGGACTGCCCGTGAACTGTTATGCAAAACGTTTACAATTACCAACATGCAAAATCAATTCAAGCATAAAAGAAAAAAAATCTTATTTGCTGTTCCTCAAAAAAAAGTTGAATTGAAAAGCGTCCACATCAGATCTGGATTGTTCTGGAATTATCTTGACTCTTCGGTCTTGAAAATATTCGTACCCAAGCCGAAGGAAGGTGAAGAACGGAATCAGGCACAGAATTCCAGAGTTTACGCGGTAGACAGGAATGTGTTGATCAGAAAGGTGAAATAAAAACCCACCCTAATGGCGAAAATCAAAATATCCTCAGTAAGATTTTTTTTTTTTTTTATATGAAAATTGTTACGACCATCCCCCCCTACCCCGCCGGTCGCTACCCTAGGCCAAGCTCTGACCAGCCGCCTCGCCACGTCACCCGTCTCGACACCACTCACTTCGTTATGAGGCACCACGAGGTCCCGTTCCGAGGCAGTGGCAGAACTACCCGGACCAGGAGCGGAGAGTTCACACTAAGCTCCCTCTTCACCACATTCGACCTGTGCCTGCGGGGTCACCCTTACCCTGGTGGTTAGACGAGAGTGAACTCCTTTAGGCTGACCAAGTGCAAGCACCGGGCGTTTATCTGAACTGTTGAACACGGATTCAAGTAACGTATTTATTCTGTAAAACTTAGCTTCAGTCTTCCACCTGTTTTCTCTCTCCTTTATGTAGGATCTTCAGTAGTTATTATGTATGTTAGGTCTTGGTGTTAGTTTAGTTCTTAAGCTGCATGGGTTCGGCATCTTTTCATTAAATTTTTACGTTTATTTTTGTACAAGTAAAATTATAAGCTATATTGTTATTTATTATATCTTTATTATTTCTGAAATGCTACGTGATCGTAACAAAATAAAAGAAAAAATTATCCTATGTAATTTGTAACAGATAAAGCAATCCGAAATTGCTCCACTTTAGAAGTTAGACAGTCGAAGGATTTTCCAGCGTCAGTGAAATAATGAGGCAAGAGATATGCAGTTCAGGTGTGTCAGTCAAACCTGCCTCGAACCAGTCCGTGGCCTCCCTACGAGCGAGTCCCCAGGGTCGTGACCTTAATGGGTGTCTCCCTCCACGTACTTCCTCTCCAACTTTTAGGGAAAAATTTTTGAGCTATGGCAGCAACTCCCTTACCAGTCTTGCCGCTGCCTGGACCACCCGCGTGCGCCTCAAGTGTCTTAAAAATACCTTTTTTCGTTTCCTTTTTTTTTTTTTCTTTTTTTTTTTTCCATTCAGGTCTTCAATTGAAATTACTTCCTAGAGTCACCTTTTTACAAATTGTGAGTATGCATCCAATGTGTAATCGCTAATGAAAACTGGTAATTGTTAATGACACAATTTTAGCATTTTAGCGTAATTATCATGTGGACTAAGGGGATGTGTTTTCCGTTTTCTGTTAATACGAGGTTGCCACCTTTTTTTACTCCATTTCAGATATCTACTGTATGGGAATTTTTTATTTTTTTATTATTTTTTTATTTATTTATCTATTTATTAATTAATTTATTTATTTGTTCATTTATTTTTATTTTTTTGTGTGTGTGTGTCCTGCTGCTGAAATCGTTATTGTCAGAAACATGCTAAGGGCGTGACCGCTGCCCGAGTTAAGACTGATTTAAATCTCCTGATGCGTCACTAGGAACTGCATTTTCAAACTTTTCAGCCTCTCATCTCTGTTGTGGAAGTTACTGGGAACTTTCAAGAGAGTTTTTATGATTCTGCTGACAGTTTAACACGGAATTTTTACCACCAATGACCAAAAAAAAAAAAAAAAAAAAAAAAAACATGAAGGAAAATTTTACTATTTTTCTCTGTGGCCTTTAAAGATCAGTTCTTATGAGGGAACAAAGAAGACTATACTTTTAACGGGCTGTTGTGGAATTTTTAAAGAGTGTTTTCATGAGTAATGGTTTAGTAAGGAGTCCATAACACCAATGAAAAAAAAAATCTTTGAGAACTCGGCTAATTTTTTTCTGTGGCTTTTGTAAAATGTCTTTATGAGAGAACAAAGACCACAAAGCCAAGATCTCAAAGCAAAGAATTCCCAGGTCTTTCCCATCACGTCAAGGAATAAGGCATAAGTTGTAATATCACGGCGAGGATCCTCACAACGGTACATTTTCAACTAGATAAAAATATTTCCATGGCCGTCATTCTGGGAACCACGAACATTTCCTCCTCGAAGGTGTACGTAACTTTACCAGAAAATTTATGATACATATTCTTGGAACTGTGCCAGGTGTTGACGAGGAGATCTCAGGGATTAGTCATGTTCTTATTCTTATTTCATTCTCGTTCGTATTTTCCATTCTTATTAACTTCCCCTCTTTCTCGTATTCTTTTCCTCCCCATCATCATCATTGTCATCAATATATCTTTGTTTCGTTGTAGTTCGCATTTTCTCCTGTTCTATCATCATTATCACGGACAATAAACAGTTAAACAGAAAACGCTGCAATCTATCACACAGGCCTTCAGCGCAATGCCATAACAGACAATAAACAGGTTTGGTAATTCTTGCACTCAGTTGGTGTGCCTCGTGGGGCCTTGTGACGACGAAGCAGATAGAGGACGAGTAACGCGACACTCACCCCATGTCGCCCCCACCGCTTCTATGTCAACACCTCCCTAGTATTATATCATTCACGAAGGTTCCTCCATACACATTATTCACTCCAGCCAAAACATAAAACTTAACCTAACCAAACTTAACTTAATCTATCTTAACTTATTATGAATGAGATTGCTTTTAAGGGGGAAAAATCCTATCTTTGGTTTGAATGTCACTGGGAAACATCTTCCATAGACATTTCTCTCGTGCCAAAGCACCAAAAACATAACCTAATCAAATTTAACCTAATCTAACCTAATCTAACCTAACCTGATCAAATTTAACTTAACCTAACGTAACTTATCATGGACGAAATTGTTTTGAGGGAAGTTTTTTTTTTTTTCGGTTTGAATGTTAATGAGGAAAATTTTTACATAAACATTGCTCCCAAGCGAAAACACCGAAATTTAACCTAGCTTAACCAAATTTGTCTCCATTTAACGTATTTTATCCACGATTTTCCCTTGAGGTTTAAATATTACCAACGAAACTTACTTAAAAGAGGAACTTACAGCTTCCCTCCTCACCTTAATCCCTCTCCAGCACTTCACTCCCTTCCTTCCACCCATTCAACTGCTAAGACCACTCCTAACTTCCATCAGTAAAATCCTCAGGGGCCAGTAACCACGATAAGACGACAATAATGAGCTCAAGCCTGATAAAAGTAGATAAAAAAAAAAAATTGGTACTCGAATAAAGTGGCAGATGAAGGGAATAGACTCAAAAATCAAGTTGTTGGTGATGAGTCACTAGAGAGCCTTAGAGGGAGATTTGATAGAATTTATGGATAAGGATGATTGGCGGAAACGAGTAGGGACTTCTTGTAGTTTCCCTTATTTTCTTATGTTATGTTCACATGTTCCTGGAATCGCAGTGTATTCCTTCTACGAACGTTCCATACACTCCCAGCTTTTCCTTCTTCCATCCCTTCCTCCCTCCGTCCCTCCTTCTCCTTACTTCATTACGATACTCTTCGCTTCACCCTGATTACCTTCACCTTCACCCTTGCTCCCTATCTCCTCTTATAGTGTCTCTTCTTCCTCCCGCGTGCGTGAATTCCTCGCCTCATCTTCCCCGTTCGTCATTCCTCCGTGCATGTCTTGTCTTTCCCTCTTTCCTTACTTGTCTCTGTCAGTGAGTAAGTGAGTGAGTGAATGAATGATCTTGTTAGTTATCTAGTTATTTTGTTCGTTAGTTAGATAGGTAGCTAGTTAGTTAGTCTGTGTGTCAGCAGGTCTATAGAACGGCAGTCCTTATATGACACACAAACGCCTAAAATCCACCTATCAACCTGGATTTTCTTCATAGTATCGTTCACCTTGACGTTTAAAGGAAATACCTGCAACTTGTCTCGTTCACCTGGGAGTGGAGGTGTGTCCGGATGAATCCAAATGAGGAAGAAATATGATACGCCGCAAAAAAAATCGACACCTGCGTGAGTAAGATCCAGCAGCTAAGTGAGATCAGGTTTCATGGCTGTAGTCGTGGGTGAGGGATTAGCGTGTGTGTGAATGGGAAGATGTTGAGTTACGAGAGAAGAAGACTGGACTGGTTGGGGTGATGAGGTGACACGAGGCTGTGGAGATGGCAGTGCATGGGAAGGGTAGTGTTGTGGGAATAGGGAAAGAGGTGGTTTTAACATAAGAAGATAAGAATATAAGGGAAGCTTATAGGAAATAGTTGGCGTGTACGTAACGGATAGTTAATGGTATGGGAATAAAAAAAAGGCAGGTGGTACGATTATGAGAAAATAAGGGAAACTGTAAGAAGACAGTTGGCTTACATGTAACAGTGCTTGATGATGGAGATGAGAAAGATGATGAACAGAAAGCATGAGTGATATTAAGAAGAAGGTCACCTGGCTTACACAGGCTACTAGTGACCACTTAAAACTCATCATCTCCCACATTCATAAACTGATCCAGTTTCGTACTGAAACCATTCAATGTCTGTGCATCTTCATACATCCTTAATATTTTTTTTTCAACATATATCTTTATTGATTTACTGATACATTAGTTTGTCAATTGTTTTTATGTATATTGATTTATTCGTGCACTCATTTATTTCCTCGTGTCTGAAAACATTTCCCCAAGGCGGACAGAGAACAACCTATACGCTTTGCATCCCAAGGAGTCCTTCTCCATTCTGCGCAGAGTCGCACCGCTACGCACGGGGCGGCGGCGTATTCCCCAATGTGCTGGGAATGTAAACTGATCTCGGAATACCTGCTTACTGTTTGAGAGAAAGGTCGCACCCTCGAGGTCTAAGTGACGATACTCTTGAACGTTTTGTTCTCCCATAACGACTCGTATTTTCCAAGCCCACAGAGAGGAATAGTCGCTCCCTCATGCATTCTTTTTTTTTTCAAGTTGATGATGTATATTATTTGTGAAACTATCTCCATAATCATAAAAACACTCTTGAGAACACCAGTAACTCCTACTACAGCCTGGGAATGAAAACTAGCTTAGGAATATTCCCTAACTATTTGAGAGAAAAGTTACACCTTCCCAGTAATAGGCATGTATTCTTAAATGTTGTGTTCTTTCTAGCACTTTCAAAGGCCACAGAACATAAAACGAGCTATGATGTGTTTTCAATTGATGACTCAGAATACAATACTTGTTGAACTATCACCAGAATCATGAAAACACTCTTGAAAACCACTTCTTCTCAGCTGAAATCTCTGTTCTGGATCGCTGCTTTTAATGAGCATTTTTTTTTTTCCGGATGTTTCTGTCTTGTGCAATGCTTTCGCTTATTCCTTAGTCTCACATGTTTTGTTTAAAAATTAATCCAGTAACTCCGACTACAATCTAATAAATGTCATCAGAATGAGACGCCGATAAGTTTGACAGTACAGTCCTAAGTGAAATAACTGAGACATATTGTATTTATAATCCTGAATGTTGTGTTCATGTGCCAGTAACCAGACTCACCGGAGCGTTCGCGTGGATCCGTCTTCCGGTGGCAGCTACTTAACGAAAAAAAATTTTGTCCTGAAGCATGCGTAGTAGAGGAAATCCGGGAGTTTTGGCACCCTCTATTCATCTTACGGTCTGGTTACTGTTTAGCCAGTACTGTTTGTTTTCCTCTTTTGCGTTTCTTTCTTTGAGCATGTGAAAGTTTATGCTGTATGTGAAAATTGCGTTTTGAATGATTAACTGCATCTAAATGTAGGATCTCTTGTATGCCTGTCTGTCTGTCTGTCTGTCTGTCTGTCTATCTGTTAGTCTGCTTGTCTGTCTGTCTGTTTGTCTGTTTGTCTGTCTGTCTGTCTGTCTGTCTGTCTGTCTGTCTGTCTCTCTCTCTCTCTCTCTCTCTCTCTCTCTCTCTCTCTCTCTCTCTCTCTCTCTCTCTCTCTCTCTCTCTCTCTCTCTCTCATTATTTTCTGTATGAATGTATTTAAAGAGGACAGTCTCATATATCCTTCATCATAGCCTATGGAAGCTTAACCAATATAAGCATGGAAGAAAAGAAAAATCATAAACAAAAGAGAAATAAGAAATAAAACAAAACATTACGGGAAACATATCCACTTCTGTTCCTTCACAGTCACCTGAACATAAAGTAAAAAAAAAAAAAAAAAAAGAAGAAAAAAGGAAAAAAAAAAGAGAAAAAAAAAGGGAAAACAGCTTCTTAATTGCGATCGTGAAGACAACTAAATTTCACGACGCAGGCTTTCGGTCTTCCATTTTCCCATCTTCAACTTTTCCAGACTCTCCAATAATTTCCTTTCCTCCAACACGTCCCCTCCCCTTGTCCTCACCTCAGCCCTTTTTCTTCCTCACCAGAGACCACCTCTCTCTCTTCCCCTACCCTTCCCCCCTGCTCCCGCTTCTCCCTCTCGATCTCCCACCCTCCACCTCCCTCCCAACCTAGCCCAACCATCCCTCTCATGATGCTTATCTCGTGGGCAGCGGGGTGGAACTTGTGATATGTAAGGAACCCGAGTTGAGAGAGAGAGAGAGAGAGAGAGAGAGAGAGAGAGAGAGAGAGAGAGAGAGAGAGAGAGAGAGAGAGAGAGAGAGAGAGAGATAGTTTAAGGTCTGAACTCTCCTCGCTTTTAAACGCATAGGTTGCTGTTCATGTGTTTTTGTAATAGTAGTAGTAGTAGTAGTAGTAATAGTAGTAGTAGTAGTATTAGTAGTAATAATAGTAGTTAGTGTTCTTACTGTTAGTTGAGGTTGTTGATGGTAGTGAGGGTGGTTATAGTGGTTATGGTGATGGTAGTGGAGCTTTCACCATGAATAAAAATGTGAAAGAAAAATAACAACAACTCTTTAACATGCCAGCCGTTATGGTACACCACATATCACTCATCTAGTTGGTCAGTCAATCATTAAGTCAGTTGTTTCATAAATTAGTCTTTATAGCTATTTCTCTATCTATCTATCTATCTATCTATCTATCTATCTATCTATCTATTTACTTATCTACCTATCTATTTACGTATGTATCTATGTAAGTAACTATCTATCTATACATATCTATTTCCTGCATTTATCCACATTTCTCTCTCTCTCTCTCTCTCTCTCTCTCTCTCTCTCTCTCTCTCTCTCTCTCTCTCTCTCTCTCTCTCTCTCTCTCTCTCTCTCAATATTTATCCATCTATTTTTTTTTCCCTTCATTCAACCAGGTAATCTTGTAAATTGTCTTTTCTCTCCTTCAGGAGGCGGCCGGTCAGAAGTGTTGCGATCCTATCTCCTCCTGCTCCTCCTCCTCCTCCTCCTCCTCCTTTGTCTTCCAAATGGTGCTCCTGCCGACAGTTTTTATTTCATTATTTTAAATCTTCATCTTTTCTTTTTTTCGTCATATTTTACCGAATTGTGTTTTTCCTTTTATATTTTATTTCCACGTTTTCATTAGAGTGCTCACGTGTGTGTGTGTGTGTGTGTGTGTGTGTGTGTGTGTGTGTGCGTGTGTGTTCCTTTATCTATGTTTGTCTTTCTGTCTTTGTTTTATTTTATTCATGCATCTTTAAAAATCTGCTTTTCATATTTATTTCCTTCTTTTGAAAAACTGTAACTGATTTATTCCCTCCACCATTATGGCAGTTTCAGTCTTTCCCTCACTTTTTGTATCCTATCCTATTTCTTCGACTCCCGCCGAAACTCGCCAACAGTATTCCTCTCAAATCCCGCCCAAGCCTCCCCAAAGCATGCTCTCGACTCCTGCCCAAACCCGCCACTAGCCCTCTCAAACTTGCGTCGACCCATTACAAACCCGCCCAAACTCCGTGAACCCGCCCGGCAGACCCGCTACAAATCCGCGTCAACTGCCTCCCCACAAGCCTGCCGAAACCCGGGCAAACCCACGTCAACCCGCCACAAACCCGCCACATCAACCCGCCAAAAAATCCGCGCGAACCCGCCCAAACAATCTTGACTCCTGCCGAGACCCGCCCAAACCCGCGTCTATTCCCACACAGACCCGCAAGCTCACGTCACTTCGCTCACATAACTGGACCCGCATCAGTTAGGGGTCAGTGGGGCTCCTGGGACGACCTTGCATGACTGCCCTCCTGCCTGGTCGAGCCTCACTCCCTCACACATCTCCTCCCACCTCCACAACTGTTTTTCAGTTCTCTTTCTCCTTCGCATCTGCTTCCATTACTCTCACTACTCCACACCTGTCCAGCCCCGCCCTTCCTGTCTCATTAGCACACCTGTTGAGAATCATGAACGTGTGTGTGTGTGTGTGTGTGTGGATGAAGGCGATGGTGGGCGGCAAGCGAGTGGAAAGATGAGGAGGCGATACAAGGCAATGAAAAGTTGGCCAATAAATATATCTTCAAACTATACTCATGACCTGAAAGGAAGAAAGAAAGCTACATTTTCTCTCAGGTTTGTGAAGAGAAACGCTGGGAAGAAAACGAAGAGAAGGAGGAGGAGGAGAAGGAGGAGGAGGAAGAGGAGGAGGAGGAGGAAGAGGAGGAGGAGGAGGAGGAGGAGGAGGAGGAGGAGGAGGAGGAGGAGGAGCAGGAGAAGGAGGAGGAGGTGGAGGAAGAAAAGAAGACGGTCAGCGTGTGCATGTGTGTGTGTGTGTGTGTGTGTGTGTGTGTGTGTGTGTGTGTGTGTAGGTGTCTTACAATTTTTATATACTTTGATGTGTATCTCTTTACATGTGTCTTTATATATGTATGAGCATCTTGACTGTGTGTGTGTGTGTGTGTGTGTGTGTGTGTGTGTGTGTGTGTGTGTATGTGTGTGTGTGTGTATCTCGCCAGTAACCACCTCAAAAGTAAGAACCAGTTTTTGCGGCACGCAGGAAGATGTCTTGATGAAATCTAGTTCAGCTTCCTGTTTCGAGTGGCTGTGACCTGTTTACCGGGAAGGGAGTATGTGTGTGTGTGTGTGTGTGTGTGTGTTAGTGTGTGAGGGAGGAAGGAAGAGGAGGAGGAGGAGGAGGAGGAGGAGAAAGAGGAGAGGAGGAGGAGTGAGGGAGGAAGGGACTGTGGGTGTCACTGGGGACCTTGGCGAGGGATCGAGGCTTGGGGGAGGCTGGGACAGGGTAGGGGCGTGCATAACACAACAGTCTGGCAACACTGCCCGAATAAGTCCCACCACAGAGACCGAAAGACGCCGCTAGTACTCTCGCAGTCACGCATTTGCACAAACTCGCTGCTCTTTGTGGCGCCGAACGAGATGGAGGTGGAAGGCCGGGGTGGTGTTTTGTGTTTACCTCACCGCCAGAAAGAGAGAGAGAGAGAGAGAGAGAGAGAGAGAGAGAGAGAGAGAGAGAGAGAGAGAGAGAGAGAGAGAGAGATCTTTCCATTGATAAAATTTAACGAGCTTTTGCCTTTCTTGCTTTTCAAGTTTTGTTGTGCATGGCAAGTTTGTCCACTTCGAAGGCATGACGTCAACAAGGAAGACAGCGCCTCACGTAGTCATCGAAATGCTGCCTCTATCTTACAGACTGCACCTATGTACGCCTACACTACAGGCGCAGCGCTTTATCTTATCAACCACAATAAATAACCGAAGCAGGAGTAGACTCTCTTTTCCTTCATTACTCTCTCAGTTTTCTTTAACTTCATTGAGATTAAGCAAGTATTTAAACTCATCCTAACAAATAACAGGAGCAGCAGTACACTCTTTTGTCTTACACCGCAATAGATTTCCCATAATGCTGTAGTGAAATCAAGCAAGTACATAGTTGAACTCACCCCTACAAACAATAAAAACAGCAAATTACACTCTCTTTCTTTTCCTTATGCAGCAATCAATTATTTCTCATTACTGCTGCGAAACCAAACAATCTAAAGGTCTGCAGGTTTTTGAAATTCTTCGTAGTCAGGTTTTTGAAATTCTTCGTAGACAAGCACGACGCGCCAACACCAAAACTGAAGGCGAACTTTTGTAATTCTCCCTCCAACGGTTTTTCCCTTACTGGGGATGGGAAGAGGAAATATCGAAGAGCTGGTTGAGGATCCCAGATGCAACTTTCTCGTGTGTGTGAGGTGTCGTGACCGACTTTACGGCAGGAGTCTTCTTTAGTGCCTCGTGGTCTTTTGACTCCCGCTGAGGTCTTTGCGTTCAGCTGTACAGTTTGTTTACGATGGAAAGATGGATCGGTAATAAGGCGAAGGTAGATTTTATGCTAATGTGGGACGCCAGCAGGGTGATCCATGACACCTGTAGAGAAACTGACGCGTTACTCTGGTTCTTGCGTCGCTGAGTGAGGCGAAGAAAGTATACTAATTAGCGGTGAGAAATTCTACATACACCGCCTCGTGTCTCAAGCATCCGCCTTTCATCCGTATGTTCAGGAATCACTGTAGTTATAAGGGTTGTGATGGTGGAGTGAGGGTGGTGAGGATAAATCGAAGGATCTTGCATTGGAAAATGTAAGGATGAGACCAAAAGCTTACACATACATGGACATGGGAGAAGCGTTAAGAAACCAGTATGCAAACACAGTCCTTGTATAGCATATATATTCACCTATTCTTGCATTGGAAAAGATAAAGCATGAGACCAAAAGCTTAAACATAAACGAACATTAAGGGAAGCTGTAAGAAGCCAGTAAGCATGCAGTAAGCACAGCCTCATCCCTCACCCATAAATACCGTGTCTAATTTTCCAAGCCCTCTATTGACTGCACTGACCACATTACTAAGTCAGTTCTAATCATCCGCCACTGTAATGAAGAATGTATTTTAGCTTCCCTATCACACAGCAACACATCATTGTCATGCCCCACAGCACTCTCTGGGTAGTGGTATGAAGAGGAAGTGGTGGAATAGTTGTGGAATGAGTGTGTGAGTTCCCAGAAACTTCAACCTTATCTGTTTCCTTGACCTGCCCATCCCATTCCCTTTGTAGGAGTGTGTAGATCAGGGTCTCTCTCTCTCTCTCTCTCTCTCTCTCTCTCTCTCTCTCTCTCTCTCTCTCTCTCTCTCTCTCTCTCTCTCTCTCTCTCTCAACATCATCACTTAACTTTCAAATCTTTTTCTTTTTCCTCCTTTCCTTCTCTATTTGTAAAGGATTTTCTCCTGCCAATTCATTTCGTCTCGTTATCTCTTATCCCCATCCTCCTGCTCCTCCTCCTCCTTATTGCCTCGCCTCTCCCTTTCTCTTTTCCCCGTTGTTGTCTCCAGTTTTATCGTCCTGGCCGGCAATCGTGAGTCAGGAGAAAGGGAAAGCAAAGCGAGACAGGAAATCTTTGGGATAATTTTGTCTGACCAGAAGAAAGTTTACAGGAGAGGAATTACTTATGTTGGGAAGGACTGAAACTCCTTTTCCTCCTTCTCCTCTCTCTCTTCTTCTTTTTCCTTTTTCCTCCTTCTCTTCTTCATCTTATTCCTCTCGTCCTTTCTCTCTCTTCTTCTTTTTCCTTTTCCTCCTTCTCTTCTTCATCTTATTCCTCTCGTCCTTCTCTCCTCTTTGTTGTTGTTGTTGTTGTTGTTGTTGTTGCTTTTCATCATCATCATCATCATCACGGTCATCATCATCATCATCATCATCATCATCATCATCATCGTCATCGTCATCGCCATCGTCATCTCCTTTTTGCTCTTGTTCTTGTTTTTTTCTTTCTTCTTCTTCTTCTTCTTCCTTCTTCTTTCTTCCTTCTTCCTTCTTCCTTCTTCTTCTTCTTCCTTCTTCCCTCTTTTTTCTTCCTTCTTCTTCTTCTTCTTCTTCCTTCTTCATTCTTCCTTCTTCCTTCTTCCTTCTTCTTCTTCATTCTTCCTTCTTCCTTCTTCCTTCTTCCTTCTTCCTTCTTCCTTCTTCTTTCTTCTTTCTTCTTTCTTCTTTCTTCTTCCTTCTTCCTTCTTCCTTCTTCTTCTTCTTCTTCTTCTTCTTCTCCACTGATATTGTTAGGAATGCAGTTTCTCCTTGATATATTTGTAATGTATCTGAACAAGGAGTCACGTCAAAATTTTCTGTCCCTTTTTTTTTTTTCTTTTCCTTACATGATCTGTTTTCTTCTCTCTTCTCTCTGTTCAGTTGTATATCACTCGTCCGCCTCAGTCTTCTTTCTCTTTTTCTCTTTTACCGTTTCTTTGTATCATTTCTTGTATTCTCTGTATTCAATTTTATCTGGATCATTCACTCTTTTCTTGCCTTCTCTTCTTATTCTTTCCCCCCGCCCTCTCTCTCTCTCTCTCTCTCTCTCTCTCTGTCTGTCTCTCTCTCTTACATCATATTATGTCGTTCTTTCCCTCTTCTTTCTTTCCTTTGCTCTTCCCTTTTCATCTGCCATTCAATTTTCCATCATTCATCTACTTAAATATCGCTTTTCATTTTCTTTCTTTCTCCATCTATCTCATCTTATTCCCACATAATTATATCTCAATCATCCGCTTATTGCTTTCTCTTTCTTTCTCTCCCTCTCATACTTTTTCCGTCCATCAACACATGTACATTATCTCCTTTTAATTATATACCTCTTATCCGCTTCATTATCTCGGTTCTTCTTCGCTCAGTCGTTATGATTTATTTATTTATTCGTTCCACGCCAATAATTTCACACATATCTCCTCGTAAGGCTAATGATATTTCCATGGATGAGCAGCGCCTGACGTTATTCTCCCTCCCTCTCCCTCTCTCTCTTTCTCTCCCTCTCTCTAGTCTCTTTTGGTACCGCCGCCTTATGTGTGTGACAAGAAGAAATGCATCATATTATTTGTTGCTGATGCGAGACTCCCTTGCTTTCCCCCGTATTAGTGATGAATGTTGCGTGTATTTGCTTGCCTTTGCTCGTCTTTGCATGAGTAGTGAGTTGATCATAATATTTGGAAATGTATGAGTAATTGTTATTTGTGGGTAGGTACGGGGAATTGTGTGTGTGTGTGTGTGTGTGTGTGTGTGTGTGTGTGTGTGTGTGTGTGTGTATGCGTGAGAGAGAGAGAGAGAGAGAGACCCACTCACATACACACACCTATCCACCCACACTCACTATAAATTAGACACATCACTTGCCATATCACCTTAGTGAACACACACACACACACAAAAAATGAAGATTACAACCAAGCTATGTATTACAGCAAGGGGGAAGAAAACTACAGGAGCAAAACGTTGGATATTTGCCAGTTTAGATTGCATATTTTTGTCCTTAACGTATTTCCTTACACCCAAGCTCACATTCAGCTCATTAAGTAGTTTTATCTTCTCTTCTCTCATCTCTTTCTTTTCATTCCCAAGAACCTATGAGCACGAGGGAAGCTACAAAAAGCCATTATGTCTATACATGGCAGTCTCTGTATAAAACAATAGATAAATAGATAGAGGGATAGATAGACAGATGAATAGACAGATAGCTATTTTATGTGCCAGAAGCATGCACATTCAATAAATTAATATCACATAAGAGGGATAGATAGACAGATAAATAGATAGATAGCTATTTTATGTGCCAGAAGCATGCACATTCAATAAATTAATATCACATAGACGTCCTAACATGAATACAGTAACAAATCAAAACACAAGGACACCATAAAACAAAAAAAAATAATAAATAAAAAGAATGAATATAGATGAAATAAAGCCAGATAAATTACTAACTACCTAGGACAATCAGGCAAAAGATAAGGAGATAAAGAAATACACACATATATACCCATGCCAACTTATCGCGTATCATCTCATATCCACACACCAACTTGCATTCAGTCGCTTCTTCTCTGTTTACCCGCCCGTCCGAGGCATCGAAAGCATATGTAGTGACCTGATGCGAAGGTTAGACACTCCCTCGTACGTGTTTCCGCTTCACCGCGTCTCTGGATCACGTCAGGGTTTCTATTTCCCGACGAACTGATTGAGATAAGTGGGCCGCTGATCAGCATTCTGGGCTGTTACGTGCTTGTGTGCTTGTGTTCTTGCTTGTGCTCTCTCTCTCTCTCTCTCTCTCTCTCTCTCTCTCTCTCTCTCTCTCTCTCTCTCTCTCTCTCTCTCACTTTCGCCACCTCATTCCCTCTCACACGGCCCTGCGCCTCACCTTTGCCTCACCTTTACGCCTCACTACTCCCTCATGAAACGCAACAAGTCGAAGTCGAACCACCATAAGACATCTCGCTGCTGATTCATTCCTGCACCATGTTTTTCTTTCCTTCTAGAGTTACCCCTTGTCCATTCAGAGCCACGCCTAATGGGTCCTCTCATTAGATGCCTCCCGGACCCACTTTCCAGACACGCCCTCCTGCTCCCGCTCGTCTCTGTAGGCTGAGGGTGTGTACGACTGGAATCACAATGCATGTCATGTTCTTGCCCCAAAAACATGCGGAATGAGAATGATTTATTTTTGGAACTGGTGACTTGAATTATTTGTTAATAAGTAGGTTTAGATGTTCTGTGAATATTAATGGTTTGAGCTTAAAGTTAGATTTACAAATGAGATAGGTAAGAAGCTGGTTTCCAAATTCAGTGGCAGATGAATAAATAGACTTCATAATCAGGATATTGGTGCCGAGTAAAAAAAAAAAAAAAAAAAAAAAAACAGGATATTAGAAGATACTGGTTCTCAGATAGAGTGGTAGATGAATGGAATAGACTCTGTAATCAGGTTGTTGGTGCTTAATCAATAGGGAGCCTTTGAAGATTAGATAGATTTGTGAATGAGGATGAGAAGTGTTATTTATACAAAGACTACCACTTGTAGGCCTGATGGCTTCTCGCAGCTTCCCATTTTTGTAATATATCAGCTTCTTGTGTTTTTAATATGTAAGTAGCCTTAGGCATTGTATTTTACATGTGTCCTCAAGCTTATGGTCTCTGATCCGCTGACGGCCTACTTACAAAACTTCACAATTGAATGGGTGATAAATTCTTAGCACATCAAAAGACTTGAAAATGAAACGCTAAACACGATGGAATTAAGTATGGCAGGGCAGGTTACTTGACTTCTGAACGTGACTCTGTGTACTTGCTAACTTACACACTACCCAGACACACTTATCACAAGACGACCACTCGATTCTATACACGTAAAATTCACTTTCATGGGTCCCGCCACCCGTACGCAAACTGACTAGCGGAGTACGTAAGTTTAAGTGCAAGTCACCTCCGTCATTTTTCTCCAGTCACTGACAAAAGCGCCGCATCACATCCCTTCGCTCCCCATTACGCCATCTCACGTCATGATGATCCACTTGTATGTATTTACGTATTACATTTGCACATTCGGATCTTGGTTCTGTTCCATAAATCTTCACTCTTTTATCGCTGCGCTATAAGAAACACACACACACATATACACACACACACACAAACACACACACACGTTGGATAGCAGAGGGAAAGTGAAAAAGGGAAAACAGAAAAGGGGAACAAGAAGGGGAAGATAAACACACACACACACACACACACACACACACACACACACACACACACACACACAGAGAGAGAGAGAGAGAGAGAGAGAGAGAGAGAGAGAGAGAGAGAGAGGGGGGGGGAGGAGATCTGGAGGAAAAGAAAGGGAAGGCAGATTAATGGAGAGTGAGAGCAGGAGGAAAAAACAAGCCCTAGTTTTCACACCTATAAATCAATGTTCACCTCTCATTAACCTGACCTCCTCCTCCTCCTCCTCCTCCTTCTCCTCCTCCTCCTTTTCCTCCTCCTCCTCCTCCTCCTCCTTTTCCTCCTCCTCCTCCTCCACCTCCTTCTCCTACCCACCCCATTTAACCTCCACCTTTTTTTCCCCTCCCCTTTCCCACCCTCATACCGCAAACCTCCCTCCCTCCCCCCGTGCCTCCCTCCCTCCCTCACTCCCCTCTCTTTCCCATTACCATTACAGTCACCTCCTGTTCCTCCCTCCCTCCCACACCTTCCCCCTCATCACTTCCCCTTTCCTCCTCCTCCCCTTCCACTCTCACATACACAGGCCTTCACTTGTTGTTGTTGTTTGTTGGACTTGTTCGGCCATAAGAAAGTTTTGCAAGCAGGTGTTTGTGTGTGTGTATGTGTGTATGTGTGTATGTAAAAATTTCATAATTGGGGAGGTGTGTTTTGTTTATTATTATTTTTTTTTCGTCAGAGGAGTTATCAGGTTATAATCACCCACGTCATCGCCTCTAATTGGATCCTTTCCTGAGGTGCGTGTGGGTTGAGTGCTTGGTGGATGAGGAGGAAACAATGCTAATAGCCTGCTCGGTGCCACCATAACACTTGGAGGCTGGAAAAAAGAGGAAAATGAAATACACAAAAACGAAGATAAAATAAATGAACTGGTAATGCCGCTCGCAAGATTGCTTTATCGGACACACACACACATACACACACACACAGAGATAGATAGACAGATATATACTTGTAGATAAGCCTCTCTCTCTCTCTCTCTCTCTCTCTCTCTCTCTCTCTCTCTCTCTCTCTCTCTCTCTCTCTCTCTCTCTCTCTCATTCCAGCTCAGCACGCCCGCCATTTAAACGGACACGCCGATGCATTAGAAGAGCCACATGGTAAAGTGTAAACATTCTCCTTCTCGACACAAGCAAGAGGTGTACCACTGTGAAATGTGAGGAAAAGATAGTGGTAATGGTGGTGGTGGTGGTGGTGGTAATAGTTGTGGTAGTAGTAGTAGTAGTAGTAATAGTAACAGTAGTAGTAACAGTAATAGTAGTGGTAGTAGTAGTCTGTTGTCGTTGTTGTTGTTGTTGTTATAACGATAAGTGATAATGTAAGATAAAGAAAAAAAAACAGAAGGAGCAAAAAAGAGGAAGACTATGAAAAGAAGAGATAAAGAATAAGAAGAAGAAGAAGGAAGTGAATGAGGAGGAGGAGGAGGAGGAGGAGAAGGAGGAGAAGAAGAAGGAGTAGTAGTAGTAATAGGAGGAGGAGGAGGAGGAGGAGAGGAGGTGGAGGAAGAGGTGGAGGAGGAGGAGGAGGAGGAGGAGGAGGAGGAGGAGGAGGAGGAGTAAAATAAAAACAAGACTAAATCTAAGCAAATCAGTAACTAACTTAGATTCTGGAGATAATTTGAGCCATTTGAGGTTAATAGGTGTTAAAGATGCTCAGTCTCTCTCTCTCTCTCTCTCTCTCTCTCTCTCTCTCTCTCTCTCTCTCTCTCTCTCTCTCTCTCTCTGAGTAGTCAATTAATGCGTCTCAAGATGGTGATGTGAAAATACATGAACCTGTTCAACAAATCAACACACACACACACACACACACACACACACACACACACACACACACACACACACACACACACACACACACACACACACACACACACACACACACGCAGGATATTACAAGATTTTATTGGTCTTTCCTCTGTGGCCTGTGGGGTTATCGGGCGGGAAGAAAAGGTGACGGGAGGATGAAGAGGAGGAGGAGGACGAGGAGGAGGAGGAGGCGAGGCGATGTGGTGGGAAGGGAAAGCAGATAGGAGGGTGAGAGAAACGGAAGAGAGGAGAGGAATGAATTATGATTTTGTCCATGGAAGATATGTAGGAGGAAAGAGAAAGAGGTGAAAGGAGAATGATAACTAAAGGGAAGATAGAAAGAAATGATAAAGAGTGTAAAAAAAAACAACTTAAAAGTAAACTATGAATATAGAAAGAAAACAGAAAAAAAAGAAAAGGAAAGAGCGGAAAACAGAATAAACACGACTAGAGGAAAAGAAAGAAGTATGATGGGGGAAGAGGAGATGAAAGGGAGGAGGTAAAGGAATGATAAGAGTGGGAAAAGAGAGAGATAAAGAGAGAGAGAGAGAGAGAGAGAGAGAGAGAGAGAGAGAGAGAGAGAGAGAGAGAGAGAGAGAGAGAGAGAGAGAGAGAGAGAGAGAGAGAGAGAGAGAGAAAGGGCGACACGGTTACGAGACAGCAGAGTAAAGATGTATACGAGCACACAACGGTATCTACCCTGTGATGTGGTCGGTCCTATCACCGATCGTAAAGTGCCGCGGATGATTGATGCTGGCAATAGAAAGCCTTCTTATTGCTCCCACTGACCGCTGAATGATTCTTTTACTGGTACAGGATGTAAACAGTGCATGTATTGTGGCTCCTCTCTTTTCTTTAGCGTAACTACTTGAGTGAAAGAATAAAAAAAAAAAAAATGATGCTCGCCCCTTTTCTTCTAACGGTGGCTGACTGAAATGACAATTGCTTGGAAAGTTGAAATATCTACGTGTTGTTTCCTGATCTGCTGAAGTGATTGAGTGAAAAGTTGGTGAAACACTAAAAAATTTGGTGGTTCCTTTCTTTCCTTTTTTTTTTTTTTTCAACGGTGACTGAATAAAATGACAATTGCTTGAAAGAGTGAAAATGCTGTGTCTTCTTTGTTTATCGGTTGGTAATTGGCTTGGTAAGAAATGTTGAAACACTGAATTTTTTTGTCTCTTCTTTCTTTCTTTCCTACTAAATAATAAATGATTGTTGCTAGAAACAGTGAAGAAAACGTCTACTTTCTTGATCTGTTGGTAATTGGCGAGGCAAGAATTGCTGAAATGTTGGAAATTTTTGTCTCTCCTTCCTTTTTTTTTTCTCGAGTAAATAATATTTGCTAAAGAAAACAAAAGAATCTTGTTTGTTCCTTTCTATATTTAATGCTGAATAAATAAAAATTGTTGAAAATATATAAATTTTGTCTCTCCTATCTCACTTCCTTACTTGCTGCTTAAATACGTAACAATTGTTGAGAGAAGTGAACATTTTGCTTTTTCCTCTATTTATTTAATGTTAAGTAAATAACAGTGGCTGAAGCAATGGACATTTACCTTTTCTTTCTCTATTCCTTACTGACTATATAACAATTTATGAGATACTGAAAAGTTTTGTCTCTCCTTACTGGGTGAATGACAATTACTGAAACTGAAAATTTACATCCCCTTTCCGTCTTTGTTCCTCACTGACTAAACAACAGTTGAGTCACATGGACACCAGCCATCCCAGCTATTATTTAACCATACTTCGATACGTTAGATTAAATAAGTCACCTGTTTTTCATCTAACATATCCTACAACAATCACTAAAGCAGCCAGGCCACACACCGACTGAAGGCTGGAACACGTGTACACAGCAAGGCGTCACATGAAAGTATCAACAACTCTCTCTCTCTCTCTCTCTCTCTCTGACTTGCCAACAAAGGTCTTTACTACCAGCTCGTGTTTATGATTTTATAATATTCACCACACGCCAAATTAGACAAGAAATCCAGTCAGCGGGGTGCCCCTTCCCCTCCCTCACATCCCTTCCCCTTCCTTGCGCCCCTTCTTCTTCCTTACACCTCTTCTCGTCCCTCACTCCCCTTCCCTTCCCTCACACACCTTCCCCTTCGTTACGCCCATTCCACTCCCTCACGTCCATTCCCGTTCCTTATGCCCTTTTTCCTATCTTACCTCATTCCTTTCCCTCACGCCCCTTCCCATCCCTCCACCTCCCCTTCCCTTCCCTCACGTTCCTGCTCCTCACTCACTCCCTCTTCCCATCACTCACCCTTTCCCTTCCTTATGTACTCTCCCTCACTCCCTTTCCCTGCCCTCACATCCCCTCCCCTCACATGCTTTCCCCTCACGACCTTCCCCCTCTCTCACACTTCCTCGCGTCTTTCCCCTCAACACCTGCCTGGGATATACCCTGCTGTACCCCACTCCACCTCCTTTCATTTCTCCTCGGTCCGCCACCTCGCTGGAATGCCCTTAACACATTTCCGGCCGGCCCCCGCTTAGCCCCCGTTAGTTTGAGGGCGCCTCATCCCACCCTGGCCCTGCCCGCAGCCTCGGCACCGTGCTATGGGGGGCGTGGGAGAGAAGGCTGCAGCGGGAATCAGTGACAGCCGTGACATCCTTCAGTATTTGTGAAGAGTGTTGCATTGTGGGGATCAGAAGAGATGTGCATGTATTTTTAGGAAGTTTTATGAGGCAACAGGCAGGAAATCGTCTCCCTCTGGCTGATTCGGCGCACATGACCCTCCTCCCTTCCTTTCCTTCCTCCTCCTCCTCCTTCTCCTCCTCCTCCTCCTCCTCCTCCTCCTCCTCCTCCTCCTCCTCCTCCTCCTCCTCCTCCTCTTCCTCTTCGTCCTTCTTTTCCTGATCCCTCAACGCCGCCGCTTTCTAGAGTCTCTTAAATCTACCAGCCGCAGGAAGAGGTGGAGGAGAAGGAGGGGGAGGCGTCGCGGATGAGTGGTGGCGGAGTCGCGATGATGTAGAGGCGCTCATCTCTCCAGTGCATGTTGCCAGTTGGAGGAGGAGGAGGAGGAGGAGGAGGAGGAGGAGGAGGAGGAGCAGGAGAAGGAAGAGGAGGAGGAGGAAGAAGAAGAGTCGAGGCGAGGCAGCATCCCAAACCGGTCGAGAGTGAAGGAAAGTTTTCTCTCCAGGATACTGTTTACCTGCATCGTGCCTCGTGTTGCCAGCTGAAGGGCGCGGAATTGAAGGTACTAAGTGACTGGGACTGCCTACGCAACTTTCTATTTCTACCTGGAAGCGTTGAAGGGAGGGTCGCGGGATTCCCAGTCATAGTATCCTGGCCAAGAATGAAAGAGAAACGCGTGTAGGTTGGTCTATGTTCGTGCTCTCCTTCCTCCTCCCTCCCTCACGTGGAACTCTCAAGGTGTAGGTCAGGTAAAGGAAAAGGAAGATGAGTGAGTGAGAGAAGGAAAGGAAGAGAAATAGCGAACATTCATAGTCAGAAATTGATGAATCTGTTTGTCTTACTCATTTCCAGTCGTGCATATTACTTTTTTTTTTCTCTCTCTCGGTCCTAAGTCCTCTTTTCTGACTGTCTTCTTATACATCCTGTCTAACTAATTAACAGTATCAGTAGATCACGGGATTAGCACTGAGGGTAGGCATTAAAATTATCAGCACTCATAGTCAGAAATCAAATACTCTGGATGTTCCACTCATTTCCAATCATACATATAACTTTTTTTTCAGTCCAAAATTCTCTAATCTGTCTTCTTATAAAACATGAAACCGAACAGTATCAGCAAATCAGGGAACTTGGAACAGAAGGAATATACTGCGCATGGTACAAAGGAGTGGGATAGGTTAACTTTATTCAGTCCTAAGCTCTCTAATCTGTCTTGTAAAACTCACAGCTAACACTATCAGCAAATCAGGGGCCGATTGAGGAAGGATACTGGACACGGTACAAAGGAGTGGGATAGGTTACTGACTACGTGACTCTACCTGGCGATCGTCACTCACCACCTAGTCTTTCGTCTCTGCTGTGGAGGTGCGAGTGGTGATGCATCTGGGTTGGAACATGTATGCTATGTATAGTACCCGACACTGCCTGAATGCATGGTGTGCGGGGAAAGAAGGAGAGAGTGGGCCCTGCTGCTGAGTCGTGTGTGTGTGTGTGTGTGTGTGTGTGTGTGTGTCCCTTTTTCTTTGCTTATCTCCTCATCTGTCTTCATATTGTGATTCTAACTTCAGACTGTAAAAAAAAAAAAAAAAGACAAAAAAAAAAACAACGTCCTTTACAAGACTGGCCATTCCACTTTTCCCTTGCTATCATCCCTTCACCTTCTTTTCCTCCCTTTCCTTCCCTTACCTTCTCTTCCCTTCGCTTCCTCGTCATCATCGTCCTCATTCTCCTCCTTCCATTTCCTTACCTTCCCCTCCCTTTGCTTCTCTTCCTATTTTGTATCCCCTAGTATTCTTCCTTCCCTTCTCTTCTTTTTCCTCCTTCCTTCCTTTCCCTTCTTCCTCCTTCCTTCCCTTCCCTTCCTTTCCCTTCCTGCAAGTGCCCCTGTTATCCCTGACCCGTGGCGAGGAAGGTGCCAAGAGTAGCTCCTGACCTCAAACGCAAGCCTCTTAAACTTCCTTCGCGTTTCGTCCTTCCTCGGGTGTTTGGCCTTTGAAGAGAAAGAAAAAGAGAGAGAGAGAGAGAGAGAGAGAGAGAGAGAGAGAGAGAGAGAGAGAGAGAGAGAGAGAGAGAGAGAGAGAGAGAGAGAGATTATAAAGGGAGGGAAATGAGTGTAGGATAGACAAAGGGAGGCTTGGAATGGACGAAGGAAGGGAAACTGTACAGGGAGGGAAAGAGGTGTGGGACGGAGGAGTCCAGGTTTCGAATGGACAAAGAAGGGTGGTTGTACTTGAAGAGAAGGTAGATTGGAATAGACGAAGGCAGGCTTAAAATGAACGAAGATAGGGAGGTTGTAAAAGGAGGGAAGGAAGTGTGGCAGAGGGAAGGCAAGAGGCAAGAGGGAGGAGAAGAAGGCTTAATTTTTCCAGTTCCTCTTCATTTGCGTGTTTCAAGTGTGAGGAGAGGAAGTGCTATCCATACTTGGGCGTGTTTTGATTCGCTCCTGCTGATTTTGAATGTGGTGCTTGTGTGTTGGTGGTTAGGGGGGCTGGTAGTGATGGTGGTGGTGCTTGTGGTTTTGTTGTTGTGGTTGTGGTTGTTGTGGTTGTGGTTGTTGTTGTTGTTGTGGTTTGTTGTTGTAGTTGTTGTTGTTGTTGCTGTTGCTGTTGTTGTTGTTGTTGTTGTTGTTGTTGTGTCTTTTAAAGGGGAATTACAGAGGAAGAGCTAATATCATATTGCTAACGAACATTAAAAAAATTTGCCATCGAGAGAACAATTAAATACTGTGCTTACATACAAAGAACTTACACCAGATGAACAACACATTTACAGTTTTATCTTTAAGAAGGAAATTACATACGCCCACAGAGGAGCATGTAAGATTACTCAGCCTAAAACAGGAAGAACAAGAATATAAGAAAATAAGAGAAGCTGCAAGAAGTCATCAGATATACACGTAGCGGTCTCATATTTAACACCAGATAACTAACATGAGGGAAACTTAGAGTAATCCTTAGACTTTCCTTTCGTTTTTTAACAATCCCATCTGAGGAACACAAATACACACACACACACACACACACATACAAAAAAAAAAAAAGAAATTTGTGGGCACCGTACATTTTACAAAGTGGCAATTATATTTTTTTTCTCAACATTTCTCCTGCGCGTTGTTGTGTTTTCAGCGTCGGGTGCCTTTTTTGGTCAGGTTTTCATAAGGCACCGCGTCTTTCCTCGTCTCGTGAAGGTGTGCTGGTGTGCGGAGGGGAAGAGATCGTGGAAGTTTTCTCCTTTCTCTTTCTTGCGATTTTTTTTTTGCTTAGATGTATGTGTGTGTGCGTGCATGTGTGTGTGTGTGTGTGTGTGTGTGTGTGTGTGTGTGTGTGTGTATGTATTTTTTTTTTTTTATTTTAGTTAAGTTAACTTTGTGTGATTTCTTTGTTTGTTATATTTGTCTATTATTCTATCAGTCTATATGTTCTGCTTCTATACATATCTATCTGTCTATCTATTCTTATGTTTGTCTCTCTATTTGTCTGTTTACGTATCTATCTATTTATCTATCTATTTAGCAAGCCTGCTATTTATTTACCTATTTAATTATACATTCATTTATCTTTGTATTTATTCACATATTTATATATATTTCTATCTACATAACTTTTTAACTCTACTACCAACACTACTACTACTACTACTACTACTACTACTACTACTACTACTACTACTACTACTACTACTACTACTACTACTACTACTACCACTACTACCTCTACTACTACCACCACTACTACTACTGCAACCAAAAACAACGACAATCATGATAGCAGCACGAGCAAAAATAACCTCTAATCTAACAACCTCTATTCTCTCTCCTCCTCACAGTGGAGCGTGGTGCTGGGGGTGAGTTTCTTGGTGATGGGGCTCATGCCTTCTGAGGTGGGTCCCGCCTATCCCAACAATGGCTTCCTTCCCGCCACTGATGGGGGCACGCCTGACTGTGTCCAGGACCCGCGAGACACCTTCTGCCTCGACCACAAGAAATACCCCAAGTAAGTGACAGATACACATCTGATAGGTCTTAAAAAAGAGATATGAAGGAGAAATAAGTTAAAGTCTGCTAAGTTGATTTAAAAAGAAGATAAGAAGAACAAGTAAGTGATGTGTTCAGGCTTGGTAAACTTTGATTTAAAAGAGATGGAAGGACAAATAAATGATGGGATCAAGATGGAGAAAGTTAGATTTAGGAAGAAATATGAAAAAAAGTTAGATGAGAGAGAGAGAGAGAGAGAGAGAGAGAGAGAGAGAGAGAGAGAGAGAGAGAGAGAGAGAGAGAGAGAGAGAGAGAGAGAGAGAGAGAGAGAAACTGGTTTTCACATTGAGTGGTAGTAATCAGGTTGTTAGTGCCGAATCATTAGGAAGCTTTTAAAAGAGGATTAGGCAAATTTATCGAGATGAGAGGAGGAAGTAAGTAAGCATGTTTTACGAGTATAAAGGGACTGCGAGGAGGGGCAGGAGTTAAAGTAGCAATAGAACTTAGTCTTGTCACTTAATTTAGTCTAAATATTAATATCGAAAGGCTAGAGGACCTAAGTGGTTAAGTTAATAAATTTTAGCGGTGTTTCAAGATGGTGAAGGCAGTTATCTTTTAAATGTGATTTTGAGTTATGGTGCAGCAACATCAACCCTTTGCTGTTAATTCTATCTTGTTTTAGCACTCTTGGCAATCGGACTCATCAAAAATTAAGCTGGAACCACTTGTAAGCTTCACTAGATATTGGATGGCATCTATTGCTGTGGGTGTGGTCTTTTAAAATCCTTATCTAAATTTATACAAGGCCAATATATCAAGCTCAGAAGAGGCTGTAGCAAAATGAGGGTTAAATATGACACTGGCTTGGATTATAAGAGCGCGCTGCCTCTCACGCCGGGAAGATATCGTGTGCTTGGGTTGGAATGGCAGTCTCTGTTCGTGCACGTGTGGGGATAAAAGGTATATATTCGTATGTAAATATGAAATGTTCAGCTGACAGTTCTGAATTATGCTGAGCTTCTATTTTTTCGAACAGGGAAGAATTTTTAGAACTGAAAGTAAGGATTTATTTATTTTTTTCTGTCGTTCAAATGATGGTGGCGGAATATTCAGCATTTTTAAAATTTACTAAATATGCTAATCTCTCTCTCTCTCTCTCTCTCTCTCTCTCTCTCTCTCTCTCTCTCTCTCTCTCTCTCTCTCTCTCTCTCTCTCTCTCTCTCTCATTCTCAGGGAGCGCATTCTCTACCTCCTGGAAAACAAGATGTTCGACGTGGACTCCATACTGATGGACGAGAGCCGGGATTCCTACGTCTTCGAGTCCAGGTGAGGCTTGTGCAGGTGGGCAGACAGGTGGTATGTAAAGCAACAAGGTAAAAATACAGAAATGTAGTTAGAGATTTTACGTATAAAGCATGCACAGGTAGACAGACAGGTAGGCAGACAGGAAGAAAGACTAGCGGACTGACAAATAGAGAAGACAAAAAGACAGTTGGCACGGAGGTTGTGAGGAAGGGAGGTGAAAATACAGAAATGTGATTAGAGATTTTGCTTGTAAAACAGAGGTAGGCAGACAGGCAGACAGACAGGTAAGCATATAGGCAAGGAGGAAAACAATTGAGAATGGTAGGTAGGTTAAGTAGGTAGGTAGATAGGTAAAAAAATATATATTTCCATAAGAAACAGAGAAAAGCACAGACAAATAGGTAAGTATTGTTATAGGAAGCCCAAAGAAGTCACGTACAGTAAGGGAACACATAACATGACTGGATGATTAGAATAAATGATGAGTCAGTGTCGTAAGTGAATGAAATACTCACAGTTTGCAATGCACAGACTTGTGCCATGAGGAAAATGTCGCTGGATTGATGTCTTTACGTGTAACAGGCAGGTCAGTGGCTGAAACACACACACACACACACACACACACACACACACACACACACACACACACACACACACACACACACACACACACACACACACACACACACACACACACACACACACACACACACACACACACACACACACACACACACAAACATACACACACACACATACTTTAGAAACCGTGGTGTCTTGAATTTTCTTTTTCTAAGCAGTCCAAATCAAAGGGACGTTAGGAAAATAGAATAAGGCAGAAATTTTCAGATTTTACCAGTGCAAGGGGTGAGAGGGTGAAGATATTCATTGACTCCTATATTAGTAAGGTGAACAAAATGCAAGCCAGGAAAACACGCATGAAATGCCGAATAGTGAGCAGATGCTTAGAGCAGAAGAGAATGAGAAACTGACAGATATTACCATAACTAAGGAGATAGTGGAACAAGAGATAGGTTGATAAAGTTCAAGACACTAGATGAAATTTATCCTAGGGTACTTAAGGAATGCAAAGAGGTTATTAGTGAACAGATAGTTTCTATCCTTAGGAATTCACTTGAGTCAGGTGAGGTACCGGTAATGTAGAAGCAGGCAAATGTAGTATCCATCTTTAAGAAAGGAGATAAAACTTTAACGTCTAATTATAGACCTGTCAGCTTAACTTCTCTTGTAGATAAAATGATGGAGTCAGTAATAACGAAGAACATTAGGGAGCATTTAGACAAACATAACCTGATAAATCAGTCACAGCATGTCTTCACGAAGGGGAAGTCTTGACTGACAAACTTGTTAAGTTTTTACAGCAAAGTTTACGAGGCAGCAGATAACGGTGATAGTTATGACGTCCAATACCTGGATTTTAGTAAAGCGTTTGACAAGGTACTCCATCAGAGGCTCGTGAGGAAGGTTAGGGTGCACTGGATAGATGGGAAGGTGTTGAATTGGATAAGGTCATGGCTAAGCGACAGGCGACAGAGAGTGGTAATAAACGGCTGTAAATCCGAGTGGGGTCAAGTAGTTAGTGGGGTGCCACAAGGATGTTGTTTTTAATATATATCAGTGACTTGGATAGTGAAATTAGTAGTGATGTTAGTAAATTTGCGGATAGCACAAAGATAGGTAGATTAATTAGGTCAGAATCGGATGCCATCGCCTTGCTGGCAGATTTGGATAGGATGAACGAATGGACAGACAGATGGCAAATGCAATTTAATATCAACAAATGCAAAGTGCTTAACACAGGTAGATTTATGAGTTATATTTAATTTTGAACTCCGTCTAAGAAAACAATGCACAGAGGCCAGAAACAGGGCAAATAGGGTATTAGGATTAATTTTCATGAGTGTTGAAAGTAGAAGGCCCGAAGTAATATTAAAGTTATATTTGGCGCTGGTCAGACCTCATCTACACTACGCTGTGCAGTTCTGGTCCCCATATTATAGGAAGGATATAGGTCTATTAGAATCAGAACAAAGGAGAATGACAAAAAGGATATAGGGGATGAGGAGTATTCCTTACGAGGCGAGATCAAAGATGTTAAATTTACATTCTTTAGAGAGACGTAGGTTAAGAGGGGACCTGATAGAAGTCTTTAAGTGGTTTACGGGTTATAACAAAGGGGACGCAAGCAAAATTCTTAGGATCAGTAACCAGGATAGAACAAAAAATAACTGATTCAGCTTGAAAAATTTAGGTTTAAAAAAAAGATAGGAAGGAATTGGTTCTCAAACAGTTGTAGATGAATGGAACGGACTTAGTAATCAAGTTGTTAATGCTGAGTCATAAAGGAGAAGATTAGACAGATTTATGGATGAGGATGATAGTGGAAATAGGTAGGTATATTTCATAGAGGGACTGCCACGTGTAGGCCTGATGGTTTCTAACTGTTTCCCTTATTTCTTATGCTCTTATGTTCTTATTATACTAACCGTCTTGGGCAGAAAGTTTTTTTTTTTTTTTTTTTAATAAGTGCAGCGTTTCATGTATTTCCTTCTCACTCTCTCACTCTGTATTTCCTTCTCACTCTCCCCTCTATCCTCTCCCCCTCAGGAGCGTGCCGCCAGTCAACATGTATGGCTACGAACCGCTACGACCGACGTACGAGCCACCGAGACAAACATACGACCAGCCACACCAGACGTACAAGCCGCCGCGACAGAGCTACGGGCCACCTCCTCCTCCTCCTCCTCCTCCTCCTCCTCCTTCAGCGCCTTCCAACAGTTACCTCCCTCCACGCCAGAACAATTTTTCCACCACCTCCAAACCCTACCACCATCCTCCTCCACCCCCTCTCCCCCCTCCCAGTAAATACAGCGCTCCCCACCACACTTCCACATACGGGGGTGCTCCTTATCACTACGGGACCCCTGCCCCTCCCTATGACAACGAAGGACCGTATCCCCGCTATAGAAAGACCACTACCCCTTCCTCCTCCTATCTGACGCGGTACCTGCCACCTCCGACCCCTCCCAGGTCACCACCGAAGCCTCAGCCTTGGTGGAGAAAGTAAGTGGACTCTCTGTTAGTAAGTGTCTTTGTGGCTGTCAGTAAGTGGACTTTTCCATGTATCAGTAAGTGGTCTTTTCAGCCTCTCGGTAAGTGCCTGAGTGATCCTCTCGGTGTGTCAGTAAATAGTTCTTTCTGTGTAGGTAAGTGTTATTAATTGGTTCTTTCAGTATATAACGCGTTCGCTTAGTTTCAGTAGGTGAGTGTCAGTAAATGGCCTTCTCATTGTCTAATTGGCTCCCGTTGTAATTGATCCTTTCAGTAAGTCAGTAAGTGGCTGTCTTTATATAGCCAAGTGTCAGTAAATGATCCTTCAAGTGTCAATAAATGAATTTCTCAACTTATAATTTTGCATGGATGCTCTTCGGTCGCACGAGCATTAAAGTTACAAAGACATACAGAGAGAGAGAGAGAGAGAGAGAGAGAGAGAGAGAGAGAGAGAGAGAGAGAGAGAGAGAGAGAGAGAGAGAGAGAGAGAGAGAGAGAGAGAGAGAGAGAGGAAAAATGATGCAAAATGACATCTGAATTTGCAACCTAAAAGGAAAAAAAAGAAATAGACACCAATCAGCGGTCACTAAACTTTGCTACTGAAAAAAAAGAAATAATTATATTCTCAGTAAATCGCTGTTGGGATACGTTGAAAGTTAACATTTAATCAGTTAGATTCGGCAAGTAGTCAGTAAAAACGTACGCGAGCATGCAGTGTTGGTGAAAGCATTATCTTGAAGCTTATCATTGCTTTCATTAGCAATGCTCATATATTTATGTTACACTTGCGTATATTTTATGCTTTCTTCCTCCTTTCTCTTCTACGTCGTCTTCATTCTCCTCCTGTGCCCTTCCCTTTACTATCCCACTTCTAGAACTTCAGAGATCATCACAAACAACCTCGTATTGACAAACACACCCACTGCTCTCCTCTTCTGCCGTCCTTGCCTTTACTATCCCATGTCAATTACTTCAGATTACCACAGACAGTCTCATAATAGCGATCTCATCACTTTTTCTGGTAAAGTGTGGAACCCCTTTGCCTGCTTTTGTATTTCTCCTTTTCCTGTGACTTGAACTATTTTATAAGGAAGGTTTCAAGACACTTATCCTCCAGTTTTGGATAATCTATTTGGCTTTTTTTTTTTTTTTTTTTTTAGGGACTGTTACCTCAGTTGACTTTTATTTCTCCCTTTTTCTTACCCAGTGCCAGTGCCCTTCTTATATATAAGAAAAAAAGAGCTGTTGCTGTCCTCCTCTTCTACTCTCCCACGTCTATTAGTTCAGACTATCATAAACAGCCTCGTAATGAGAAACACGACTACTATTATCTGTTCCTCCTTTCCGTTCCTTCCCTTCACTGGCCACGCTCTCCGCAGAGTCATGAGGTCTTCCCGGCGGCGGCAGAAGAGACAGCTGGGCTCTTCAGATCTGTGTCCCTACGAGGAGGACTACATCATGCCCCGCGCCGCGCTCAACAACAAGGGCACGTGGATGTTCCTCGTCAACATGGAGGAGGTGTCGCCGCAGTACACGCAGGCGGTACAGACCAAGAAGTGCATGTGAGTACTGGGATAGGAGGGCGTCCAGGAGGTGGTGAAGGTATGGTGGTGGAAATTAGTGGGGTGAGTGAGTAGGGTTTTCACACTACTACTTTACTAGTACTACTACTACTACTACGACTACTACGTAACACACACACACACACACACATATGCACTACTAATCCATATAATGGTTTCAAGAGAGGCAAAAGATAGGTGAACAGATAGACAGACTGTTAGAGAGATGATCAAAATAAAGCAAAACATATTAAATATTTAAATTTCTATTGTATTGCAATTATGCAGGTTATCAATGCTTTGAATCCCGATTGCATTCGATCTTTTTATTGTTTTGAATGGAAGATACGCAAAAGATAGATGAATAAATAGAAGAATTGTTATATAAAAGCAAAATATTTTAAACACGTAGGTTTCCATAGTATAATTACTAGAATATAACTTCTTTAAAACCCTAGTAGCACACGAGTCATCAGTTTTTTGGATGGGAGAGATGACTAATAACCCGCTCCATCCACAGTCCCGGCGCCACCTGCTCGGGCTCCTGCAACGTGCCCGATGGGTTCACCGCCACCTGCCAGCAGCAATACGTGCAGAAGCGGCTCATCGCTCTGGACGGCTCCGGCTCCACCCTCGGCACGGATCTGTTCTGGTTCCCATCGTGTTGTTTGTGCAAGATCGTTCCCGACGGGTGATGCGTCATGGAGTAACTGGCGGGACGAGAGGCGAGGGGCTTAGAAGCCCCTGTCACGCAGACGGAGTTATGTAGATGAAGTTAATGTCCTAGACGGTTAGCCTGTATAGTAACGCCAAAAAAATTTCACAGCACGAGTGTTTTTTCTACAAGAGGTTTGTTACAGGACACGAAACCTGATTTATTTTCTCCCCCAAGAAAGGAAAGACCACGTACTTAGTGAAACCGTTCCAAGTTAGTAGAAAGAATAGTTAGGCACCTTACTGTCTTATAGAAAACGTACCCAAAGCTAAAAGGTCGCGAGAAAACGTCCCTGAAGTAAGGTTAACTTAACTAGTGTTAGACGAGACTGTGACTGTTGGGTATTTGCTGCAGGTACACGCTAGTTGTTAGATGTATTAGTACACGTAGATCTGTGTGGTGCAGCGCCCTTCCCTGCGTTGTGTGATGAGGCTGAACTGTGGCGGGGTGCGGCGCCTGCATTCCCCGGTACCCATACGTGGGCCTGCCACGTCTCGGGGTGGCGTGGAGGGGCGCCGCCGCACACCCTGTCCACACAAATCCTGTCCACGCCACAGCGGACAGGAAACCACAGGGAACATTATTGCGTCCACATCCAAACACGTACAAGATTCTCTTTACTGTTTTTACAATGAATGACTACTATTACTATAACTATTATTACTATTATTCTCACTATTTATATGCTTCCTCGTGATAATTTATATTCAGCCACTGTCATTATTATTATTATTATTATTATTATTATTATTATTATTATTATTATTATTATTATTATTATGTTAACGTACGTCCATCACCATGATTCGTTTTAGTGTGTTTGTGTGAAAAAAAATATATATAAAAAATAATAAATACATGCAAATGTTTCACCTTAGACACATATTAGATTCTTTTGATATAAACTAACAAAAAATAAAGCCCATGAAAATGCCACATAATGTTCTTTAAGTAAACCTGAGTGGACGCGATGCCAGGAAACTGAGTAACGTGTTGGAGAATGAAGAATGTAACAGGAATGATGATAGGATCTTAAGACGACAAGAAAAGAAACAGCTATCCCTCAATCAATCTCGTTCTCTATTTCCAAGTGTAAACCATGACCAATAGAGGGCAGCACTGAAAACTTTGACTGTGGTAACTTTTAGAGGACGAAAGTTGGTGGTTGCCACTGTGCTTCTGAACCACGACCCCTTGAAACTGAAGCGGTAAGTGAAGCACTGAGGCTCCAGTCACGCGTGGGAGCTCACTTCACTGTCATTCCGGGAAGTGAGAGTGAAAAGTTGTGAGCTGCGGCGTATGTTGTGTGCTGTTGTGTTGCATGATATTATTACTATCATTATTATTATTATTATTATTATTATTAGTAGTAGTAATTGTAGCAGCAGTAGTAGTAGTAGTAATAGTACTAGTAGTAGTAGCAGCAGTAGTAGTAGTAGTAGTAGTAGTAGAACAGAAGTAGTAGTAGTAGTAGTAGTAGTAGTAGTAACAGTAGTAGTAGTGGTAGCAGGTCATAGTAGTAGTAGTACCAGTAGCAATTTTATTATTATTATTATTATTGTTATTATTATTATTATTATTATCATTATTATTATTATTATTATTATTATTGTTATTATTATTATTATTATTATTATCATTATTATTATTATTATTATTATTATTGTTATTACTATTACTGTTGTTATTGTCGTGTTCCTTCATCAAGAACGCAGAGAAAGACAACTTGTGGGTGAGTGATGCAACTGTGTCTTTTGTACTTATTATTTACTGTGTTCCTGTGACATGAATTCATAGTCAACTACGTGTGTGCATCTGTCACGCTCTTATTACGCCTCGTGCCCTTACAAGCACCCGACAGCTACTGCACCGCCAAGAACTGATTATCTAATTTCCCTGGTACTTCTACCGGTTACCTAGGTTACCAGAAGTCATTAGAGTGGGTGGGCAAATAGATGGAGGGAGGGAGATAGGCAAGGAAGGGAAGGTACGGAGGGATGAATAGAGGAAGAAAGGGAGAAAGGGAAGTATGAAAGGAAGAGAAGGAGAGATGGGGAAAGGGAGGGAAGGAGGAAGTGAGAGAGATGACGTGATTGGAGTAAGGATCATGTAAGATAGGCAAGGAAGGGAAGTTACGGAGGGATGAATAGAGGAAGAAAGGGAGAAAGGGAAGTATGAAATGAAGGGAAGGAGAGATGGGGAAAGGGAGGGAAGGAGGAAGTGAGAGAGATGACTTGTGATTGGAGTAAGGATCATGTAATTCTTTCGCTCGTCCTTATACTTGTATGTTTGTATTTTTCTCCATCTTCTTTCGGCTGCTCCCGTTAGTAATCGCCACAGCAGGTCAATCTTCACCAACGCGTTCAGTCATCTACGCGTTTCTCAGTCATACCCATAGCAAGCATCTTCTTTCCCTGCATTCATAAACTTTCTCTTAGTTCTTCGTCTTTTTCTCCTGCCGTGTAGATTCATCTTCAGCATTCTTCTTCCCACATACTCATCTCTCCTCTTAACATGACCAAACCACCTCAGCTTTATCTTTCTGGCTTTATCCCTAAAATTTGTATTTTCTGCTATTACCTCTTTATCTATCACCCAGCCTACTATAAACATGAATCCACTTGAACCCGTGGCAGAGGAAGAGGGTAAGCCATATAGATAGAGATAAATAGATAGATGGATAGATAAAGTGATCACTGAATCACACATGAGAAAAGTCCAGATTGAAATACTTAAAACGTACAAAGAAACGGACATAAATAAATAAATGTATAAATAAATAGATGAATAAGATATAATAAAACACAATATAACACAATGAAACACGATAAAGAGCTGGCTCGGGGCGTCTTGACGGCGGGGTTGACAGGATACACGGTCACAACTCCAAGGCTTACGTCCAGTGCCATTATCTGGTGGCCGAACAGTCTGACGTACGGTTTAATAAAGGTAGTCTAGGACGCTACGGTTACGCTTACAGTGGCGCGTCTCTTCAGTGCTCGCCACCGTTCGTTTGGTTTTCGAGGTCGTGGTAAATACTGCGAGAGAAGCCCGAGGAGTGGCTGCTGCAGTGCACTTAGCGTTGCGTGTGTGTGTTGTAGTGCTGATGTGGGTGAAAGGAAGGGTGACAGAGGTGTGTGTTGACTGCCTCGATTTGTTAAACGTAAGGATAGAGTGACTTTTTTCCTCTCATTTGCATAAAGGCCGATCTAGATTACAGAAAGTGAAGGAGAGAAAAAAAAAAAACGCTAATTTCTCGCTTCCAAAATAGAAAAAAATAAAAAAATAAATAAATAAATAAAAACGACTTGTTGCTTAACGTTCTTTTACACTGTGTTTCTGTCGCATGGTTACGAGACCTGTATGGGAGTGTTTGTGTAGTGCGGTGCATGTGTTGTCCCTTAATCATGATGCAGTGTGGGTGTTTTCTTTATTAGCACCTACCTACGTATAACTGCTTGTGTCGCACCGCCACGCTGTGTGGTGCAGGCGTTCATGTTGCTGGATGGTGTTGTGTTGTGTTGGGTTCTGCTCAGTTGTGCAGATTTTCTTTTTCTGACTTTTTTGTTTATTGGTGTTATTTGTCATTAGCTTGGAAAATTTATATAGGATAATACTGATTTTTATTGCGTAAGATGCTCTGACTTTTTTTTTGTGGTAGTAATTGTTCTTGCAGAGGTGTCATGTTTTCATTCTCATGGTGAGGACCAATAACAATTGGCTGGCCTATCGCTGCCCGCATTGCGTTTTTTTCCCCTTTATAAACGATAAAAGAATCTCTACTAACACTTTGTTAGGTTGTAATAAAAACAAATCTACCCAATCTGACATAAACTATCTTATCCCCATTTTATCCTCTTCAGTCCGCATCTGTGGTTGCTTGCACTCGAAAAAAATAGGAATCAAAGTTACCATTAAATATACGATTAATGTAATGGGATTCAAGCTGTTCCCAAAAAAGTAATCCACACGATGATTTAAGCAGGAAACGTGTGGTGGACGCCCACTAGATAAATAATACACGGCGGAGCGCAAGGAGTGAGAATTGAAGAACACACACCGATAATCTTTTTACATATCTTTATTTTCTCAAAATGGTCGAGTCAGTGTGTTTGGTGCCATTCCTTCCATCGTAAGTCTTCTGATCTGATATTTTGTTAGTTGTGAGGTATTGTGATAAATCAGGGGACTTAAAAGCTGAAGGGAAATGCAAAACACAGTGGTAGTGAATTGAAGTTATCTGATTTTTTTACCTCGACTGCACACAAGTAATAATCTTCACATCCCAAGTTCCCTGAGTATCATCCAGCAGGACTCGTGTGGCGCCCTTCAGGTCCTCCCCAGCAGAGTCAGCAAAGTGCCAGCCGGGGCGATGCTGTGGTGCTCGTTACCCTTATTAGTTTATTGATCAGAGAGCGTATTGTCTTGTAAGAATGAGCTGCTTGTTGATTCATCTCTGCTTATCATATAACAAGGAAAATGTTTTCCATATTTTATTTTCTGATACAGCTCGTATGAAAAAGTTGTTGAATCATAATATTACAAGTTTAATGTATCAGGACACACTTGGGGGCTGATAAAAACAATGTCCAACACCATAAGCTGCGCCAACAACACCTGACGCTATCGCTGCTATTACTGCCACTACCACCACCACCACCACTACAGCTTCCCTCCCGTACCCACCCACCACCAACACTGACCAGTCCTTCTTCCCTCCCACTCCTACTATCACTGCCACCATCACAACCTCCCTCCTGTCTAAACCACCACCACCACCACCACTGAAACCTTGTTCTTACTTCTCGAAAACTGGTAATAAAATTTCATAGAATTTATTATTATATATATATTATTTTTTTTCTCTTTTATCCGTTTTATGATAATGACTAAAGTAAATTCTGACATCACTCGGAAGAAAAACAAAGGAAGATGTGAAAGAACATTACAGCGAAAAGTGAAAATCCCAGGGACTTCACATGCGCATCAGAGAGTTTCCTTTTTTTATAATTTTGAGGAGTAACCAATCCATGCATAACGCTGAGCGCCACGCAGCCGCCGCAGGGAATGATAAGCCATAATAGATGAAAGCACCACCAACCTTATCTAAATAATTAATGACGATAAATATATCTGAGCCGCGCGCCCTGGGGTCACTCTGGGAAAGGAATATCAGAGGCTGGGTATCGATACAGTTTTATTCATTGAGAGGCTGCGAGTGGTGGGCCGCCAGCTGGGTGGTAATTATGGAACACTCGCGTCGTAACAAAACGGCGCCTCCTAAAGTTTCTCTCGCTATGATGCAGCGTTTTGATCCCACACTCAGATCCGGGTTTCATTTCCCCGCTGCGCCTCGCCACCAACCTGCTTGCCTGACAGGTGCCTCGCCTCGCTGGCAGGGGCCGGATGCTGCGCCCAATATGGTACTGAGGCTGAGACAGGTCATGCTGTAAATAACTGTAGCCAACAAGGGTGTGTGGGAGGCAGCGGCAGCAGCGGCACCAACACAAGCGGTTATGGAATGGTTCCAAAGGCAACCTCGGGCGCCCCACGTGCCAGCGGGCCAGTACTGTCACGGGGATATTAGTACTACGTCACCGCCGATGTGCTGCTTATATGCCGTGTCTTGGGAAGGATTAAGAACGAGAAAAACAAATTTTTTATACTCCACTAGTCTTAAATTAATAGTAAATCAGTATATTTTCCCGTATCAGTTAGTCTTTGTCATAGTAATGATGCAATAAAAGGAAAAAAATGTTGTTGTCCAGTTGCACGGTTTCTACAGAAAAAAAAAGAAAAGAAAATTAAAAACCTCGTCTTAGTTCGATTCTTCCTGTTACGACCAAACAACCTTGAGCAATTAGATAAAACAACTCTCTTTCCTGGTGAAAATCACGCTGTTTTGAATACAAAATAAAGCAGTAAACAAGAACTCCTTTCCTTGGCTAGATTCACGTCGGTTCGACTTGATAACATTGATGCAATAAGAGATAAGCAACCTTCCTTGCCATGCATTGGACGTGTCTCCTCGAGTGACACTCTTCATGTGCCACAAGGGAAATCACATCCAGCGCCTAGGTTTACAGTCACATGATGTGGTGCTGCGTGACACTGGCCGTACTGATAAACACTTCGTCTCATCAGGGCATCAGAGGTGACTCATCAGGGCATCAAAGGTGACTACTAGTGTTCTTTGGAATATTTTCTCTTGCTTACAGTGCAGAATTTCCATTAAGCTACCATTAGACTCATTAAGCACCCTTGTAAACTGCAAATTACGTACACTATAGCCTGTTAGATATAAGAAAGAACAACGAAACATTTTAGAAAAGCGAATAACGAACGCCTCCACTTCCTTTCACACATTTCGCGCGACTGTGACGTCATGTATACTCTTGTCTATCACCTTCTGTTAAATCAGCGATGACTGCTGACATCATAAATTGATAAGCCGCTTGAATTACGTTGGATTTTGCATAAATGCGTCATTAATCCAGCGTGCTCGTTATGTGGTGAGAGAGGCAGAGTGGCGCTTCATTCATCACCGTCAGACAGAAAACGGGATGCAGGTGAGGGCTCACTGTATCCTACTGTGTGTTTCAGAGACTGTTATATAGTTTTCCGGAATAACTCCAACAAACCGAAGAATTGTGATCATGCTTTGACAGACCTTGTTTCAGATACTCCACTAATTTTCGTCACTATGGTCAATAGAACACACGTAGGCTATTACTAGTCTCTTGTTCTAAAAGACTTGACTCCCTCGCAAGCTTAGATTAGGTTTTGAAAGGTTAAAGAAGTGATCAGGTTTTCATGTGCGATTTTTTTCATGATGATGCAGGATCCTTGTTACATAGCCACTAGAATCATGAAAACTCTCGTAAAAACTTCCAATAAATCCCACAAAAGCCTGTTTGTTTGTTTGTTTGTCTCGAGTCTTAAAACATGAGAAAATGAGAGGAGCTGTAAGGTGTCGTCAGATCTACAAGAAGTAGTCCTGGTACTTATACGTGGCAAATCCTGTAATTTCATCGTACTCCTTAGCTTATTACTGTAACGGAGGAACTCAGAAGACAGAAGAGATACATGAACGGGACAGAAAAGGAGAACCACCTTCTCCCAGTGTGTGTGTGTGTGTGTGTGTGTGTGTGCGCCTTCCTCTCAACCGACTCCCCTCTATCTTCCTAAGTGCTTATCTACCTGCCTGTCCTCAAGCCTGTTTGTCTGTCCGTCTGGTTATCTTCCTGCCTATCTGTCTGTCTGCCTGTCTGTTTGTGTGAGTGCATCTGTACACCCATGCGTCTCTTCACCTGTCTTGATACTTAATGTCTATCTAACTGTCCTTCTCTCTTACGTGGCTGGACGTGTCTGCCTCTGCATGCATATTTACCTGGTCGATTCTCTCACTGTTTACACAATCACTGCTTCACCTGTGTTTGTCTTTCTGCCTCTTTGTCTGTGTGTCTTGTTCTTCCTTGCTCTTTCTTTGGATTCATGGATGCTTGTTTGTCATACCTGTCTTTACCTGGCGAATTCTCTCATGCACAATCACTGCCTTCACCTGTGTTCGTCTTTCTGCCTCCCTGTCTATCTGCCCTGTTCCTCTCTTGCTTTTTTTTTTTTTATATCATGGATGTCTGTTTTGTCTTACCTGTCACTACCTGGCGAATATTCTCATGCGCAATCACAACCTTCACCTGTGTTTGTCTTTCTGTAGTTTTGCCTGTCAGTCTGTCTTACATGTCTCCCTCACTCACTCTGCTGATTCTTGGATGGTAGTTTGTCTTATTTGTCTTTACCTGCTGGACTCTGACTGGATACGTAATAATAGTGTCACCTTTATTTATCTTACCACCTGCCTGTCTCTCTGTTCTATTACCTCTTTATTTTCTTTACTTTCATAGATACCTGTTTGTCTTACCTGTCTCTATCTGCTTGACGCTCTGACTGGAAACGTAATAATAATGTAGTGTCACCTTTGTTTTGTCTTACCACCTGTCTTTCCATTTGTTCTGTTCTCCTTTTGCTTTGTTTTATGGTTTCATGGATGCTCGTTTGTCTTGTCTGTTGTTATGGTTACCAATTTGTCCTACTTGTCTATTTGCCGTATTCTCAAACTGGATAACTAATAATTATTTTACACATGGTTGTTTTTTTCTGCTTTCCTTATGGATTCATGGATACTTGTTTGTCTCGTCTGTCTCTGCCTGATTCTCTGACAGTATGTTGCGGTGAAGGAGAGGCAGGATCAGGGAGTGCGGCACATGGCTGGTCGGCTTTGCTTGGATCTCTGTCCGTCAGTCCGTCAGTCATTCAGTCCGTCAGTCAGCCTTGAACCTCCTCCGTCTTGTCTTGCTGGCGATGGCCGATTGCTTGCTGAAGGTGGAGTGAATGATGGATGGATATGTTGTGCAGTAATGTTCATAATGCATGAGTTTGTTCAGTCCTTTTACTGCTGCTGCTGCTGTGGTGGTGGTGGTGATGGTAGTGGTGGCGGTGGTAGTGGTGGTGGTCATCTTTTGTTAGCTTTCAGAGCAGTGTATAAAAATTTGCTTGGACAAATACGCACACACACACACACACACACACACACACACACACACACACACACACACACACACACACACACACACACACACAGGAGCATATTTTTGTCTTTTAATGGTTACAGAATAATTTAAGATAATATATTAAAGGAAAACGCGTCTAAAAAGTTGTAAGGGATTATGTAAAAAAAAAAAAAGAAAAAAAAATCTCACCAGTGTAAATATTGTCATTCTGTAATTCTATGACATTTTCTCGTGAATGCGTTCAGTGTGAAGTGTCCGAACTGCTTTCCGTGAGGAGATAAGTTTCTGAGTCACGGTAATGTTAACCTAAAGGGAGGAAGGGATCTTAGCTTACACTGTGTTTCGTCACTTGATTGGTGCTGGACCATGCAGTAAATTCTCCTCTATATTACGTAGTGTTGTCCTGGTCTTTAATTGAACATAAGTTATTGTTCTACCTGTTCGTTATATTATGATGTCAGAATTTCAGCTTGCTTTCTGTATGTGATATACAAGATAAGATATTACTGCTATAGTCTTTCTTTGTTAACATTCAGAACACTGTAAGAATATCTGCACACACACACACACACACACACACACACACACACACACACACACACACACACACATTATAAAAAAGAAACAGAAATGAAGAAATAAGTTATCTCTTACTAGACCACGAAACTACTTAACAGATTACAGTACAAATTAACAGATGATCGTGAAAAGAAAAAAAAAATGTCTATCAGTTAAAAGCTTAAAACAAAGTAGTAAACAGTTCTCACCTGATTAGAGTCACAATTACACTTATTAAAAAGCAATAACTACCACGTGCTGGAAGAACCATCACGTGTATGGTCATGTTTTTCATTACTGTGCTTATGTTGTTTTTTTAAATCTTAATTGATGGACAACGGTTTGTTTCATGTTTTTTTTTTTTTAGGTTGAGTTTTAATCACCTTGAGTTTTACCGTAGAGTTTGTTATATGATCCTCTGTAAATGTGATAACTGTGGTCAATAATCTATCTATCTATCTATCTATCTATCTATGGTTTCTTATACATTTCCTCATTTTCGTATTTTATGTAGATAACTTATTATATTTTCCCTTATTTTTTCACGCTATGTAACTCGTGTGTGTGTATTTTGTGGCTCCAGTGAATCCACAAGGCATCAAGGGAAAATACTCACTATCCAGAGAATAATTCGCGGGAGGGACCGGAAAAAGACAATAGATTAGAGGGAGGAAATTCAAGAGACGCCTCGTAATCTCTGGGCTCCATCTGTTATCCGTAATGCCGGCCAGTGTTGGCATCAGTCATCATTAGGAGACGAGGCCCGCCGGCGGTGTGTGGGGGAGAGAGAGAGAGAGAGAGAGAGAGAGAGAGAGAGAGAGAGAGAGAGAGAGAGAGAGAGAGAGAGAGAGAGAGAGAGAGAGAGAGAGAGAGAGAGAGGGCTCGCATTTCATGATAATAATGTAGTTTAATAAAGCCTCGTTTTTTATATATTTTATCAAGGCCATTGATATATTTAGAAGATAAACACTAGAGAGAGAGAGAGAGAGAGAGAGAGAGAGAGAGAGAGAGAGAGAGAGAGAGAGAGAGAGAGAGAGAAACGCAGGAGCATGCATATAGACAGAATACACAAACACATCACAAAACACAGAACACACAACAAACATTTATTGACACATTCCCAACGTTCCTTTTTCCCTTCAGTGCATCAAGGGAAAAAAAAAAAAAGAGAAAATTCTACACTAATGCACCTCATCCCTTAACAACGCCCACACACACACACACACACACACACACACACACACACACACACACACACACGGAGATAGCGATCGGTTTGGCAGCGTGGCGGTGGGCGGGAAGGTGAGTGAGTGGCGGTGATCGACAGGACAATTGAGAACAGGAGACGATGACAATGCGCACATGCCGCAGCAAAAATTGAGGCTGAGTTAAGGCTGCGAGTGACGGACGTGGCCACCAGGATGAGGCTCTTAAAATACCTCGACTCAAAGATTCTTTACAACATTTTTAAAGTGAAAATGATTTATAAAAGATAGAAAAATTTCCTTGTACTAAAGCAGAGACGAAAGAAAGTAAATTGAAAAGGTTTGTTATGGTATTCCAAAACACATGGAGGAGCTTTAAACGAAGACTGGATAGATTTATGGATGGGAATGTTAGTTGGAAATAAAGAGACTGTGGGTCTGATGGAATGAAAATTTAAGTAACTACAACAAAAAACTTTCAAAGATACGTTAAAAATAGAATAACAAAAAATAAATAAATAAAAACCAACAGAATAAAGAAAATGAAACCATAAAGAGAAACAAAAGTGGACAGGAGTAAAACAACAAACCATAAGATATATTTTTGAAATGCCAAAGATAGGGTTGAAATTGGAGAGCAGCAAAAACAACATAGCGAAAGCAATAAAACCATTAAAGACCAATATACGTATGCATAAAAGCAATAAAACTATAAAACAATGAAGTAAGAAGGATTTGTAGAAAAGACAAATTTAAAATAAAGCAATACGATATCAATAAAAAATAAATAAAGAAAAAACAATAACATGATAGAACGGTAAAACGATAAGTAAGTAATGAATGAGTTAAAACATCCAAGTAGTGTAGATTACACTGAGTTTCAAAAATAAAAACTTAATCTGGCACAAGATATTCTGTGCCTCATACAACGTTGCGACCTGCTGGTGAAGCTAACGAAGCCCGGAGCGATCACCAATTACACGGCTAGTGATGGAGTGCAGAGGGCGGCGCGGCGATCCCTCTTCGTCGTGTGTGTGTGTGTGTGTGTGTGTGTGTGTGTGTGTGCGAAGAACACGTCCTGTAGTCTTAAATTTAAACTTTAATCTTTCATAATGACATTTTTCAAGAGCTTATTAAATTACGTATGTTTTTTTTTTTTTTTCAGTGGCTACAGATAATATTTTTTAGAGACTTCTGAGATGTTTTTCAAAGGCTACAGAGATGATGTTTTCTAAGGATACAGGATGATGTTTTTCAAAAAAGATACATGTGATGTTTTCGAAAGATATAGAGATGAAGTTTTCAAAGGCTACGGAGATCTAGGTTTTAGATATGATGGTGGTGGTGATGGTGCACAAAAACGTAATAGAATGATACAGTGATACAAGCAGAATTTTTGGTCGTATCAGAAGTAGGGTTAGTTAGGAAGAAAAATGTGAAAGAAGGAATCACTGTGTTATCGGTTATCAAAAAATATCTTAAACTGTTGCAGGTGAGACTGTTTTACGTCTCTGAGTTCTGTGTTCTTCATGTTGGTGTCTTGGCTGTGTTCGTTTCACCTCCGAGACTGGTGTTCATAAACCTTTCGGCGTTTCGTGATATTTTTGTTTTTATTTCCCAGTCCTGTGTTCGTAAACGTCTTAGCGTCTCGCGGTATTCACATCACTTTTATTTGATTTTCTTTTTTTTCTTCCAATTTTCCTTTTATACTGTTTTTCTCACTTTTTTATGCCTTAGTTTCTACTCTAAAATTACAATTAAGACATTTTTTTTATTTTCTTGTTTATATTTTTATTGTATTACTTTCATATTCAATATTTCATCTGTTTTACTTTTTACTAGAAAGTTAACATTATTATTATTTTTTTTTCTTTTTTGGCATTGGTTTTAATTGTATTTATTATTCATATTTTCTGATCAACTGGAAGCATGTGGAAATATTTTACGTTCCAGATTTATGTGCTCTTCGTGCTGGTGTTTCAATTTTGTTCACTTTGCCTCCTTCACTCTGCGGCTTGTTTCATTCCATCCCGAGTCCCGTGTTCGTAAGCGTTTCGTCGTATCGATTATATTCACTCCTCCTCCGAATCCCGTGTTTGTAAACGTTCTGGCGTGTTGTCTCCATTGCGTTCACTCCGCCCTGAGTCCCGTGTTCGTAAAGGTTTCGGCGTCTCACGGTGTTCATTTCGTCTCTTGATCTTCATTTCATTTTTTTTTTTTCTGATTTACATCATTCTTTTCTTCTGTTTCATTTTTACTGTAAACTTATAACTAGAACTTTTCTTTGTATTTTCTTGTTTTTCATTTTATTTTTTTTCTGATTTACATTATCCTTTCTCTTTATTTTTGTTTTACTTTCTAATTTAAACCTACAACTGTAATTCTTTGTGAACTTCTTGTTTACATATTTTTTCAATTTCTTTCTATTATATTTTATTATTTTCATGTTTAATTTCTATTATAAATTTATGACGAAGTTTTTTGCATTTTGTTATTTTTATTTCTTTTTAATTTTCTTTTGTATTTTTGTTTTAATTTCGTTATATTTTATGTTTCATTGTAAAGATACAACTAACTTTTTGGTATTTTCTTATTTTTTCTTTTGAAAATTGTTCTGATTTACTTTAGTGTTTTTTTCATTTCTTCTGTTTTACTTTCTATTCTAAACTTATAAGCAAAAATTTAGTTTTTAATTTTCGTTTTTAATTTTTAATTTTCTTGTTTTATACTCTTTAGTTAAATTTCTTCTGTTACAAATACATTCTAAACATACAACCAGATTTAACAATTTTTTTTTCAATTTTTTTCAGATTTCTTCTTTATATTTCATATTTCTTCTCTTCTTCTTTCTACACTAAACTTACACCTCAAATTTTAGTTTTCTTTGTATTTTTTTTCCTTTTTTAGTTTTTTCAGTTTTTTCTTATATATATATATATATATATATATATATATATATATATATATATATATATATATATATATATATATATATATATTTTTTTTTTTCAATTGGCGCCTCAGTGGGGGACGTTATGGCGCCGCAACAGCGACAGCGCGTGGAACATGATTGGGTTGGAATCTTGCGTCTTACATTCGTGACTCATCACTTCCCGCCTCCTCTTCTCCGTCACTGCCTTCCTTCTCATCCTCCTTCACGTTCCAGTGTTCGTCTCTTTCATCCAGAATCAAGCAATCCTCTTTGACACTCTCCTCCTCCTCACTGTAATTACCAAGTGGTTCCATCCATTTCTCTTCATTCCGGGAACCACAATTTTCGTCTTCCATTTTCCCAGGGTCGAAACTCAGCTCTTCTTGATCTTCTTCCATTATACTATTGGCCCACGAGGCCTCCATGAGGTCCATCTCCTGCTCCATACGTGCCATCTCATCCTTAAGGGCAGCCAGCTCTGACACATTGCTCTCTTTGTCCTTCACCAGCATCCTGGCTTTGGTTTTCATCACCGTGTATTCCGCCGACAGCACGTCCACGTAAGTGTCCATGACTGTCGGAGGCTTCACGGGCAGGGGTTCCCATGCCTCCAGCAGGTCCCAGAATGGCAATATGCACAGCGGACACTTTTGACACATTTTTCCAATCCAGGGAGTCTTATCCTCCACCATTCCTTACCGTTCGTTGTTTTCAAAGGAGTGGTCTTCTATCTTTTCCTTTTCACGTTCCTTCCTGCTCCCATCACCCATCACTCCTAAAACAAAGTCTTCGGTCTCTCCCCTCCCCAAGCGTCGCATGAAGTCAGTCACTGTGGTGAGGGTGACGACTTTCCCTCTGCTGTGCGTCATACCATCTTAACTAAGGCGTCTTCCAACCTGCTGCACGCCTTCAGCAGACGGCCTATGTCCAAGACTGCCGGTGGGGAGGTGTATGTCTTGCGGGTGGTCATGTAATACTCCTCCCAGTGGAAGTTAAATGTCGCCACCAGCTTGTAGGAAGGTCGCAGCAAGCGGCACCACCACCAGCCAAGCTTTTGCACAGAAACCTTCACCTTCAGAGGCTTGGTGTGTGGGGCGTTGGCAGCCTTCCCCACACATACTCACTGCGCATTTAAGTTTTCTCGAGTCTCAGTTTCCATTTTGTTTATCGAATAATTTATCTGTCGTATGTACAGTGACACAATATTTTGCTTCATTTGCATCTTGGCATCAGATAAGAGTCACAACCAACTCCAAGCTCCTCGATTCGTGTGTCTGATAGACGCCTTCCTGCTCCAGTGTGTCTGATTGAACCCCCCGCTGCTCCCGTGTCTCTAAAGAAGATACTGCTACAATATAAGTACACATAACCTCACCCTGTGTTCCCTTCAGGTCTTCTCTAACTTGTTACAATGTCCTCACAATAATAATAATAATAATAAATAATAATAATAATAATAATAATAATAATAATAATAATAATAATAATAATAATAATAATAATAATGTCATAATAGTAAAAAGAAAATTAATGAAAAAAAACTGGTACTAGTCAATGTGATCATTAATTAAGATCTCTTAGACTTCCACTGCAGGCCTCAACGCTACTCTGGGGACGATCCATTAAGTCTGCTATATAAAGCCAGAAGCCTGTTTAATCACAACCTTTCTGTTGGAATCGTTGCTTGCATCACGACCCTGACGGGCGGGTCTGGTGTTGGCAGTGCTGGCCGCTAACTCATCACCATTCTTCAATTTGTCTATGTCATCGCAAGTTGATTCTTGTTACCCTGATGAGCAAGGAGAGGGAATGTGGACTGATTTGTATTGTGAGTAAATGTAATAATAATGATGGTTGTGATGATGATGCAACTACTACTACTACTACTACTACTACTACTAAGTCATACTATTGGACATTTTTGTGTTGATATGAGGCCTTTACCGAAGGAAAAACGAGGTAATTGCTGGTGCATAAAAGTAAAAGCAGTAGAAACTAAATATGGAGTGTAATGGTGGAGGTGGTGGTGAGGTGGTTATGACAGTGATGGTAATGACTACGGAGGCCAGTTTGTTGGTAATGATAGTAGTGATGTGGTGGTGGTGTGGTAGTATTCCCCGTCACCCCCACCACACAGCCTCTTTTCTTAGGTGATGGTGGTGGTGGTGATGGTGAATGATGGTGGTGGCATTTCCTCCCCCTTTCCCCACACAAACCCTATTCTCTCGACGAGTAAAGAAGTCTGGCACACTGGAGAAAGACATACATCCAGATTTACCAAGTTATCAGTGTAGGTGGAAGAGGTGTCATGAGGCCAGTGGTGGGTCTGACGTGTGACGAAAAGTGAAGAAGTGCAAGGATATGTACGTAGCTGCACTGACAATAGAACCAGAGATAGTAGATAGTAGAGGAGTGACCAAATGAATGAAGGGGACAAGACAACCAGTAACCTCCACACAAGTCTGCACTCCGACTCATCACACTCCCATCCACTCCCATCCACTCCCATCACATCGCTACCCCATGACTCTCCTCTTGGTTATCGGAAAACAGTTCCTCCCTCACCTGGGCCTTGTTCCTGCCTCGTGCATCTGTCTGGGAGAAGGTGGCAAGGTGAAGGAATGCAGGGTGGACAACGTGACTGGCAACACTGTCCTAGTTTAGAGGGAGGTAGAGAGAGGTAAGGATGAAAGAAGGTGGTGAAAGGAGGAAGGAAGGGAGGAATGAGGGAGGGAGAGAAGGAAGGATAAGGGAGAGAGAGAGAGAGAGAGAGAGAGAGAGAGAGAGAGAGAGAGAGAGAGAGAGAGAGAGAGAGAGAGAGAGAGAGAGAGAGACATACAGATAGATAGACAGATAGATAGATAAGCAGACTGATGAATAGTTAATAGAGAGATAGATAGTAAGAATATAGGTAGATAGATAGATATAAATATAGGTAGATAGATAGGTATACACGAGGAAAAGAAAGCAGAAAAGATAGATAGATAAGCAGACAGATGAACAGATAAATAGACAAGCATAGAAAGAGAAAATAGAGGGATAGGTAGATAGTAGGAACATAGGTAGATAGACAGACAGGCAGACACAAGGAAAAGAAAACAGAAAAGCTGGAGGCGTGTAGGAAAAGAACAAGAGAAGCAGGAAAAAGAATATTAAAGAAAGAAACGAGCAAGAGAAAGGAATATATTTATGCTGCACATTATGCCTGAGCTGAGGCGAAGAAAAATGTTTATGCACGCCAGTTAAATGTACAATGAAAATATAAACATCGTAAATTGAATAATATTGGGAGAGGAAAGGAAAAAGAATAAGATAAAGGCAGAAAATGGGATGAAAGGAGGGGGAGGAAAAGGAGGGAGAAGAGAATAAGACACAAAGAGGAGGATGAGGAAGAGGAGGAGGAGCAAGAGGAGGAGAGGAGGAGAGGGTGAAGGAAGGTTATATAAGATTACATAACGTTAAATGCAAATAACATCTAGTAGGTAACTTGATTAACTATTTATTAGGTACAGTACACCTGGGGAAATATTCATGGGGAAACAATGAACAGGATAAAATGGAGGAGGAGGAGGAGCAGGAGAAGAAGCAGAAGTATAGATTATTACAAACTGTTACAAACGATAATCAATAAATCTTTAGGCCCATGCAAGGCTGTTTGGTAACCACTACTAACAACTCGTTAAATCATTTATTATCTATTTATTATTACCGCCAAGATCACTCCGTTGACTATCTCGCTATGAAAGGCTGTACCATTATGCACTTTTCCTCATACTTTTGGGTAATTATTTTTGACTACTCTTTGGGAAGTGGCACCCTCACTAAGCCTCTTTTCCAGACTTGTTGTTGACCTTGGCCAGAAACCCTTCTTATTTGAAGAAAAACCCCATATATTCATTACCTCAAGGAAGATATTTGTTCCTTTCAGTCACACATCAACGAATTCTTGGCTCTGCCACTCATTCACACTCACATTAATCACATAAAAAAAAATCCCTGCTCTCTGCCACTCATTCACACTCACATTAATCACATAAAAAAAATATCCCTGCCTGCTTCTGTATTTCTTCCGAAGTTTTTCAAGAGGAAGGTTTCAAGACAATTATCCTCATATTTTTTGACGATTGCTTCTAACTCTGAGGATTGGCACCTCAGTGGGCCCTTTCCTTCTTTTCTTTTAATTTTGTTGGCCGGTCCCCTTCATATATATATATATATATATATATATATATATATATATATATATATATATATATATATATATATATATATATATATATATATATATATATATATATATATATATATATATATATATATATATATATATATATATATATATATATATATATATATATATGTAAACTAATTTTCTTAACCTTTTACTGCTATGGTCATTTGTTAACACTGAAAGCAGCGTAAGGATTTGTTTGCAAGGACACACTGATGTATAAGAAAGAACAGGAGGTTGGTTGTGTCTTTTCGAAGCTACAAAACTATTTAAGTAGGTTTAATATAATAAGTGATAAAAAAAGGTACGTGTGATTATAAAAAAAAAAAAAAAATAATAAATCAAGCAGTAGAAGAATTAAACACTTTGGTCTCTCATCACGACAATTTACAAACGCCACTGAACTGATAAGTCGAATTTTCGTGGATGCTTATTTCTATATTAATGAAGAATACGTATTATTCTATCCTTGAAATCATAGAAACACCCTTGAAAATCTTTACAACCTGCATTAGAGAATGTTGTAAGAAGCGAGGATGAGCTGCCAAGGTGTTTAATTAAGAGTACGGTCCATAATGTTACGTCATCTATATACTCACAAGGAAAACTATTCCATTCTACTTTATTTTAATTCATTATCAGCAGATTTTTTTTTTTTTTAGATTCTGATTTATTTGTTTTTATTTTGTATGACTGTAAATTTCACCTTTCCAAACACACCATCTCGATACATAGATAGTTTTGTCCCTGTAGGTTCAGTTTTTCGTCTCTCATTACCAGTTGGAAGTTACGGAGTCTCAGCATCTCTCTCTCTCTCTCTCTCTCTCTCTCTCTCTCTCTCTCTCTCTCTCTCTCTCTCTCTCTCTCTCTCTCTCTCTCTCTCTTACAACCACTACCAAACCAAAACTTTACACACACACACACACACACACACACACACACACACACACGTATTGACATGAACTTAACTTCCACATTTCTGGTACCCCCCACTCTCTCTCTCTCTCTCTCTCTCTCTCTCTCTCTCTCTCTCTCTCTCTCTCTCTCTGTCCACACACACACACACACACACACACACACACACACACACACACACACACACACACGCGCACACGCACACACGCACACGCACACACGCACACACAAACACTTCAGCAAAACTTCGTGCTCATCAACACCCAAAACCAAACCTACTCCCTCCCTGGCTGCCTCTCTCACTGCATCACCAGCTTATAACCTCGAGTTTGAAGGGCGCCTCTCGTGCCTGTTATCTGCCATCACCACGCTCCTCCTCTTCACTCTGTTCTTTATTTATATCTCCACCTCACATAATTCCATCCGTGTATCAGATAAGCAAGACGTCATAATTTATCACGACAAAACCGAACAAAGGAATCGAAACCGGTGCTCGTCCGCTTTTGGAAACCGCTTGATTTATCGGTCGAACTAATCATGTTTTCCGATAATTAGCTGATTCATATGAAAGCGCCTCGCATTTATCAGATTTGCCACTTTGGTAATGGGGCAGTAATGGCATTGATCCTCCTGCTGTGGTTCACAGGGCGCGCTGATCCTCCATCTTGTGTGAATGCGCTCTCAGGTGTTTCCGAATGTGTTTGCATACCACAGGTTTCCCCAGGTTAAATTTCCCGGCCAGAGGTAGAGAGGAAGGCCTAAGAGAAAGTTTGTGGATGCAGTGGTGTCTGGTAATGGGTGTTACTGAGAAGAAGACTGAGCGTGTTGCAGAAGATTGATCTTCTGTGGCGACCACTAATGGCAGCAGCCGAAAGAAGGTTGAATTTCATACGAACATTACAACTACAACATTTCATCCTAGATAACTCCTTGGTTAAGTTAGGTTAGAGGAAGTTTATCACAATGAAGGCCAATTTGGTATAGATTTCCCTCATGAGCACTCCGAGATTTTTTCTAAAAATAATATCCAGTTTAGATAGGTTAGGTTAGGTTAAAGAAATATAATATAGGAGAGATTATTATTAAACTTTAAACTTAGTGAGAGGTACTTACTGAAAATTAGGAACATTTTCATCATGCGTGAAATAGTCTTGGCTCATACTTTCACATAAGAATCTTCATAAATGGAATTTACTTGGTTAGAATAACATATTACATTACTAGCATTCCAGATGCCGTGCCTCCCTCATCGCTGCACTCACGTACACAAACTCAGCCTCTCTCAGCGCAGGGTACGAACAGTGCGTAAATATTCATGTAGAAGGTGTTCATGCATTTTCATCGCACAATAGAAGGCAAGGCAAAGGTCAGAACTCAAAGGCAGCGAGGATAAGTACTATTTACTCGCGCTGAAAGAAAAGAAAGACGAAAGACCAAAAGCTTTTATCCGCTAAGTTCTTATTGGGGTGTGGTAACCCGATGCGCTGGGAAGCTAAATTATTGCTTTATTATGCGCGGGCACGGCTACTGAAGTGATTAACGGGTGGGTGGAGGCAGTGGAGGAGGCGGCGGCGGCGGCGGCGGTGGTGGTGGTGGTGGTGGTGGTGGTGGTGGAGACGATAGCAATAAAGATTATGTGAGTCACGCCGCACAGCCACAGCACACTACACCACACTACACCACACACTACACAGTACACCTCACAAGACACCAACCAGCGCGGTACACCACGCCACACCGCACAGTACAGTACACCTCACACGCAGCATGACCACATTTTACCACACCACACCACACTATACCACACACTACATAATACTACACCATAAATCACGATGCCACTGGTCTTCATAGCGGTAGAGCAGTGGCAGGAGCGTTGGTGAACCGTCTGAAAACACTCGAATGGTAAGCCGCTTAGGAGTAGACGAAGAAGAGGTCCTAATCTAAGAATCTTGCGCCTTTTATTTAATCTCTCATAATTTTGTGTCCTTTTCTTTCCTTTCCGTCCTATTTTTCCTCGCGATCTCCTTCCTCTCCTTTCTGGGCTTCTCTCTCTTCTTCCTTTCTTGATTTTCTTAGCAAGAGGCGCTAATGTATTTCCCCTTGTTTTCTTTTTTTCTCTTCTTTTTTGTCTTTTCCCTACATTCTTCCTTCCGTACCTGGACTAATCATTTTCTTCCTCTCTTCTAGTTTTCAAATATTCTCCATCTTTCCTTTACCCTCCTCCAGTCCTCCTTCCTTTTTTCTCCCTCTCTAAACCGTCCATTCTAAGCATCACACTTCCTTCCTTCCTTCCTTTTCTCCTTTCCTGTCTCCAGCTCTCTTCCCTTCCCTCTCTAAGCTCTCCATTTGGCTAAGTAGATATGCATTTTGCCTCATTGACCTGCATAATTCACTAATCTAATATGGAAATAAGGCGAGGAATTTCCTGCAGGAGTGTTGATTGTGGACGAATATTTCGGCCTCCTCCTGACGGCTATGTGCTAAAGACCCCAGTATTTTGTGCCCCGGCAGTCCGAGGCTCTTACTGCTCTCTCGTGTGGAGGTAGCGGTACATTGGCCGTGACAAAACGACCTCAGTTGCTTCAAGATGGGCTTTGTCTTTTTTCCTGTTGACCTTTCCCCTCTTCTCTGTTGCTCTCGTGCCTTTGTCCTTGTTTTCATTTTTACTTTCCCTGTTTCTTTCTCGTGTTTTAATCGTTCCACTCTTTCCAGTTGCTCTCCCCTTCGTGTTCCTATTTCTCGTTCTTGCCCTCGTCCTTGTTCTAGTTTTCGTCCTCATCATCCTTGTTCTTGTCGTTCGTTGTTCTCTTTCTCTTCTGTCTCTTCCTCGTCCTCCTTCTCCTCCTTGCTCTTGTTCTTTGTCCTCTTCCTTGTTCTCGTCCTCTTCGTTCACTTTTCCATCTTCTCTTCTCCTCTTCTTACTCGTTCTTGTCCTCGTCTTCGTCGTCATCGTCGTCGTCCTCCTCCTTTTTTCTTGTTCCCCTCTATTTTTTCCTCCTCTTAGCTGGGAGTGTCGTGAAACTCTTCTTCTCTATTAATCTTTCGGGTGTTTTTCCTCGCTTAATGTTTCACACTGCCGCCAGGGGGACAGGAGGCACGGGGGAGAGCGGCGCCTCCTGGTGTTAACGGACGGCTGTGCTTTGTGAGATGGACGAGTCGCATTTGTTGAGTGTCTCCAGAAAGTATTCACCTGCTTCCTGAAATTATTTAGTGAGGGAACACGCATTTGTATGATAAAGTAAAAAAAAAAATCCGTTATTGGGAAATTATTTTTTGATTCTTGAAAACATTATCGGAGGAAAGAATTGCATTAACTTTCGATAATGACATGATACAACTCTTTCCATGATATTATGATGAAACTTTATCATTATTACAACCGTCAGTATCGTGAACCTGTTTGGCACGATGTATCCCCTTCTGTAATATTATGGTGATGAAAATTTATCATCATTATCATTACTACTATCAATATCATGAACATGTTTGATACTCTGAACAGGAAGACGACAGGAACACCAGCTCACCACTTCATGAACAGGAGCCAGAGAAACGTATACGACACTAGAAGCACCAGCGGTTCAAAATTACAGATGACGCAAAGGAAGAACAAACAGCGGCAGGGGATTCTTGTTGGTTGCCCTTTACTAAGCTGTCTGTGATAAGCTACACCATCTAATATAAAGTCAAATATGCATGAGAGTAAAGGCGAAGGCTCCTGATAACAAGCAGTTTTATGAGGCCTTGACATTCAGATATATTAACATGGTTAGCTCTGTGATGGTCGTATAATTATAATTGCTTAAATATGGTGTTTACATAAATAGATAGATGAGAGAGAGAGAGAGAGAGAGAGAGAGAGAGAGAGAGAGAGAGAGAGAGAGAGAGAGAGAGAGAGAGAGAGAGAGAGAGAAATACATACACAGCCACCCACCCATCCACACACACACACACACACACACACACACACACACACACACTCTTTTCAGCGGAGTTTCTTCACATGTATTGAAGAGAACGATCAAGATAGCCGAGGAAAGGAAAGGAGAGGGAAGGAGAGCGGGTAGGAGGGGGAGAAGCTGAGTAAAGGAGGCCATGAAAGTTTTCCACGTGTCACCTACTGAACCATTCCCAAGACCCTGATTGAAAGAGGCATCAGTAAATCTAATTATCGAAACCACGCAGACGTCTGAATGCTGTCCTTCTCAACGTGTCCGGACAGATAAAGAAGGAAATGAGCAGGAGGAAAACTAGAAGGAGCGAAGGACAAGTTCGCACATGTTTTTTTTTTTTTTTTTACTCTCTGAATTGGATGAGGCTCTTTTAAAGCTTGATGAGTCTTGTGAGATGGAAATGAACTACACATATGTGATCTGAGTGTGAATAGAAGGCGACAGGTGTAAAGTAAGGTAGTTTTCTCTATGAAACGAAACTCTAAGCTTGATGAGTCTTGTGATAAGGTAATTAACTCAAATGTGACTTGAACGTAGACAGGAGGTGATGGATGGAAGGTATGGCGGTTTTTGTATCAGAATAACTTTACACTTTTCCTGGTATTTGATATGTTTTTCCTTTATTTCCCCCTGCTCTACAGCCAAGTCCAAGCATTATACTGGTTACAAACTGACGAATCTATTCTTTTAATTCCCTTTTTTTTTTTTTCCTTTCTTGTTCGATGCTTATAAGAATTTCATTAGTTTTAGTGGTGTGACTTGTTGTATATTGCAGCGAAAGGGTAAACAGGTGAGTTCGACTAGCAGTAATGGTGGTCTTTCCTGAAGGAGTTTAAGAAGAAGTTAAGAAAAAGCATCATACTTTTAATTACTGTTTGTTTAATTTCACTACAGTAAACTTCCTTAACTGCAGAGAAATGTCGCAACCAAGATGTTTCATGGTTTTGGCTACTTTCGCCTTCTCCATTTCTTCGTTCATACTTATTTATTTATTCATTTATTTCTCATGTTTTTTCCCTTCTCGTTCCGTCTTTATTTAATGAAGAGTTGCCACAGGAATAACCAACTACAGTGTGTTAAAAGCAGGAAGCAGCATATCTTTTAGTAACTGTTCGATTCCAGTACAGTATTCGTACATTATACTAACTACAGGATTAGAGGAATAGCGAATTACAGTATATCAAGACCAGAAAAGTGTAATATATACAGCGGTTCGTGGAAGAGTGAATAAATGCTGATACGGTAATGTATTGTACGCTTAGTGTGTTTAATTTGAGAGTAAGAGTAGTGTGATACTATGATTGGTGAGGCAATGAAGGTGGAAATAATGTAAAATAAAGATAAAAATAGGAGATGGAGAGAGAGGGAAAAAATGTGGCTCTGTTTTTAGGAAAGAAAAGACGAGGAGCGTGCACTGGGTGATGATGAAACCCCGGGGGAATGCCGCTCACTGTAGCGTCAACACACAAACGGGTAATATTGCCGAGAACCTCCCCAAATACACACCGCCATCACAGTATCACCCAGACCTCTCCTTGCGTGTGTGTGTGTGTGTGTGTGTGTGTGTGTTTTACCTTAGTGCATTTACCTAGTTGTAGTAAATACGACTTGAACTGCACTCGTTTGGTTTGGTCTCCTTATCTACTTAAGTTTCTTGAGCTTTGGTCTTTCATTCACCTAAGTAGTGTGTGTGTGTGTGTGTGTCCGTGTGTCGGTGTATGTGTGGTGGTGGTGGTGGTGGTGGTGGTGGCAGCTCCTCGGGTCCCTATTTCTCCATCTACTGTAACCGAGGATAGTAAGACCACTCTGGCGCGCCGTCCTCTTGCGCACTCGTCCCTTGACCAGCGCCTCCCCTGCACCACACCCTCCCCATTGGCTAATTGTACTGTGGTATTTCCCCCTCTCGTCGAACTACACACGCTACGTCACCGCTACACGCCGCCTTCGCCCGTCCCTCGTTATTATCTCCCCGCCCTCCACCCCACGCAGCTCCCCGCCACCCCACCCGGCCACACCTCGCCACAGCAACACAATTTCACACTCCTGCTTTCCTCCTCTGCACGGGATGGCTTGTATATCCTTGGTGAGTGGGAGGAATACACGGTCTGGGAGGAAGGCAACAACAGAATTTCATACTCCTTCCTTCCTCCTCAGCACGTGATCCTAGATGAAGGGGAAAGAATACATGGCCAGTGTGTAAGACTTGTATTTAGTTACTAGTAAAGGAATCATGTTGTTAGTTAAGGTTGAGTTTTATCTGCCATACTAACTATACCAAAGTTTATGATACTACTAGGTGATAGATGTCATAGATAAACAAACGACCAAGAGAATGCTACTAATAGAGGTCATGTAATTGTTTTAGAGGTTAAATTCTGTCTGTCATACCACACATACCTAGAGTTACACAACAAATACGTCATAATAAACTAACGACTAACTGATTGCCACGTGTATAACAATAATAACTCTTAAAACCTACTGACAGTGTCCTTATATAACTTGATAATTACTGGATTCTTAGCGGATCAGAGGACTTAGGACTGAGGGAAAGCTAGTCACAGATCAGGGAAATGTGGAATGTTGCTCGATTTCTGCTTATGAGTGTACATAATCACAGTAATGGATGAACGCTTCACTAATTTCACACACAGTTGATCAGCTCAGCTTTGTAAAAAAAAAGAAAAAATAATAATGAGAGTTACTATATACTGTCTAAACTATTTTTTATTTTTTTCGTTTTACATGACTGATATGTGAACTTCATTGATTTTACAGAGTTGGTGAGTTTAGTTAAAAAAAAAAATAGGAAACAAGTATACTTTTCAAACTTTTATTTATTTTTTTTTATTTTCGCTTTATATAATTGATTTGTGAGTGGCGTGAGTTTGGTATTGATTTGATTATAAAACCTGTCAGTAATAGTTTGTTACCGTTTCATATACATTGCCACGCTCATTGTGTCGCCCGGAAATTTCTAATCCACAATGACATGTCTTTTTTTCCTTCCCCCCTCCCCCCCCAGTAATTACGTAATCATTATAATTAAAGTGTGATGTATCCGACTCCACTCCGGGAATTGTGTTGCAAATTCCTACATTTTATGCTCGTAAAAATACTAATTCTTCTGTATGTTACATTTGCGTGCACACACACACACACACACACACACACACACACACACACACACACACACACACACACACACACACACACACACACACACACACTTTAAATGCATCGTGAATCAGTGTAGTAGTAGTAGTAATAGTAGTAGTAGCAGTAGTAGTAATAGTAGTAGTAGTAGTAGTAGTAGTAGTAGTAGTAGTAGTAGCAGCAGCATCAGCAGTAGCAGCAGCAGCAACAACACAACAGGAACAACAGTAGCAGTAGCAGCAGTACTAGCAGTAGCAGTAATAGCCAGTAAATGATAATAATGAAAGTAGTAAAAGTGGTAATAATAGCTATGTACTAAATCTTCATTCACAAAAAAATATATATGCTGTCCTCCCAATAAGGCGCAACACACTACTACACGCCCTGCTGGATGACGACCCGCGAAACTTTGGGATCCACGTGAAGATAAAGTCGATATTTTACGATATGAAAATTGAACCCTGGCTACTCAACGCCCCTCTTAGTGCTAAACGTTCCTGCGCATCAGTAGTCATAATCCCGCGGCTTTACTAGTTATTTAAGTCAAGTGTCGACTGGAACGCACATTTTTATATATATATTTTTTTATACGATTTTATTTTTTACATATTCTCCTCACACACTTTCAAGGAGGACTACTTAAGGCAAAGAATTATGCAAATGGTCGTGCATAATTATCAGACTTTCCAGCGGCGTAGTGAAATCTGAAATAATTGATGCGCCTGCAAACCTACAGCTTATCCTGCACTGCCTTGCCATTGCCTTCCAGCTTTGCCCTCGGTTACTGCCTTGATTCCACGCTGCTTGCCTCGCTTTGCATCTCACCACCACCTCACGTCCCCAGCCTCCCTCCCTCCCTCTTCCCTGGTCTCCTGCTTCCTTCTCTTCCTCGTCACTTCGTCATGCACATAAAAGTTAAATTGGTTAAGTATTTTTGTCAAGTTTCGTTTCCCTCGTTATGATTAGTTCCTGTTTATTTATGTGTGTGTGTGTGTGTGTGTGTGTGTGTGTGTGTGTGTGTGTGTGTGTGTGTGTGTGTGTGTGTGTGTATGTTTGGAGAGGTATATAGATGGATGGGTGGTGTGTAAGACATTCTCTCTCTCTCTCTCTCTCTCTCTCTCTCTCTCTCACATCCAACCCACACCTCCCATCCTCCAACACACCAACACACACACACACACACACACACACACACGCATCCACCTACCCAGCCTCCAACACACAGACCACTTTCCATAATAGGGTCCGCTGGAATGGAATTAGAATCGGTCTCCCAATCCCGGCTTAGGTATTGGTCAGGGAGAGTCGAGAGGAGCTTCGGGAGCGTTGGGGGCAGCAGGACGAAGCGTAACACGGCAACTGTGACCGATTGCTGATTTATATGTAGGCTAATCCATTGCAAGGAGTTTTAGTATAGAAATGTGTGGGTGTGTATCATTGTGTGTGTGTGTGTGTGTGTGTGTGTGTCGGTGGGTTTCTATGTGTTTATGGGATTGTGTGAATTTGTGTGTGTGTGTGTGTGTGTGTGTGTGTGTGTGTGTGTGTGTGTGTGTGTGTTTGTGTGTGTGTTTGTGTTGTTGTGGATCTGTGTATGTGTGTTCATATATTTGTGTGTGTTTGTGTTGCTGTGGGTTTCTGTGTTGTTGGATTTCTGCATGCCCAGTGTGTGTGTGTGTGTGTGTGTGTGTGTGTGTGTGTGTGTGTGTGTGTGTGTGTGTGTGTGTGTGTGTGTGTCTGTGTCTGCTATAGAATTAGTTGTTATTTAGCTTTATCTTCATGAACTGTAATCTGCTTCACAATCTTTGCCATACATTCTAGTGCAGGAATAACTGGTAATACTACAATAATATTTGAATCAACAATCTACTATATTTACTTCCATTCTCAACCAATTATGTTATTACGGTCAATCAAACTAATCTAATCTAATCTAATCTAATCTACGCAAACTTGTGAAGAAAATAATAGCTTAGGTTGGGTATGAATGTTTTTTAATGTTTTTCTCCAAGCGTTTAGTTCTGCACGATGCGCTTTTGTCCTGTGCGAATTTAGTTCCCTTATATTTTTTCACGGTGTGTTGTTAGTTTAGCTGGCGTGGCGAGATGAGGACAGGTGACGGCGCGGACCAGGTGTGTTAATTAAGCGTGTTCAAAGTGTGCCATGAAGGGACTAACGAGAGAGAGAGAGAGAGAGAGAGAGAGAGAGAGAGAGAGAGAGAGAGTATGAACACAGTCAAGCAAACTGAAAAAAAAATTAACATACAGGTATGCAGGTAAACATACATACAAACAGACATACAGAACAATTAGACGGAAAGACAGACAGACAAGCAAAATGACCGATAGGTGTACAAACAGAGAAAAAGACAAACAGACATAGATACAAGGAAACAAAATAACGAACAGCCAAAGTATCGGACAAGCAAATAAAAAAAAAAAAAAACAAGCCAGCCAGACAGCCAGCCAGACAGACGGGCATACAACTTTACATACAAAAATAGACACACAGGTGGATGGACAGGCAGAAAGACAGAAAGGCAAACAAACCGACATTTATACACACAGACCGACGACCAAAAACTAAACCAGACAGGCAGGCAGAAAGACAAAAAAAAAAAAAAAAAAAAAAAAAATTGCAGCCAGCCAGCCAGCCAGTCAGTCAGCGAGCCAGACAGACGGATAGCCACAATTAGACAGACATCATAAAACCCGTGAAAACAGAATGAATGGAAAAAAGGGAGGCTTTCGACACTGTCACATTTTTCGCGTTATTTCATTAGCACGGCTGGAGGCAAATGAAGGGGTGGCGAGGGGAAAAAAGCGGCTGATAACATCCGTAATGACCCATACAACCCGTGGTGTTCCGGAAGGGTGGCTGCCTGCGTGAGTGGCTCTGGCCCATGATTGTGTGGAGAGATACATGCTGGATAGATAGAGATACAAATAGATAGGTAGATAGGGAGATAGACAAGTTGGAATGCAAGTAACTAGGCACGTAGGCACATAGATAGATAAAAAGATAGGTAAGTAAGTACGAAGCGCAATAAATAGGCATAGATAGATAAGCAGGTAGATAACAATGTAGGTAGGTAGGTAAGAAGAAATATAAATAGATGGATAGAAAAATAAACAGACATACGTAGATAGACAAGTAGGTAGCTGCATAGGTAAAGGTAGATAGATACAACACTATCGATCCATTCCTCAATTTCTGCATCCTCTAATCTCTCCATTTCTAAACTACTTTATTCCTCTAAAAAGAACACGTTACATCGGTATAGCTTCAATGCATCTTAAATCAACAACAGCCTGATAGATAACATTTACAAGCGTCATAAATACACTGTTGTAAGCGTCTACTGTACATATACAACCTCAGCTTGTCTTTACCAATCAGTATTACTAAACACGTGCAGTCTCACACTCCTAAAACCCGTATATTGAAATTCACGGACACATCGTTAAGTTATCCACATTAGCATCTTTTTTTTTATTATCGTTCTATCTTGTCATCGCTAAGTTCATAAATCTATACTATCTCATCCCTCCCCAGTTCTTCCCACTCACGTAAGGATTTTATATCAATAGTTCTAAAGGTTTAGTTCTATCACAACTGCTGAAGATTTGAGTGGTGTGGTTTATGTTCTTTATACGTAGAGATGGAAGCAGTTAACGATATTCTTCTCCACAAGCTCATCTTTCTCAGCTCTTTTCTTCCTATACACGTACGGCTTTTACATCAATAGGTTTTGGTTCCATCTTTCACTGCCGCAGAACTGAGATGTCAGTCTCCTTTATAGAGCTGGAAGTACTTATTGATATTCTTCTATGTAAACTCACCCTTACCTCGTTCTCCACACACACGCAAGCGGTTTTTGCATTAATAACTCCTGGGATTTGGTTCTGTCTCTTCACAGTGCGGCAGAATTAAGATGCGTTGTCAATGTTCCTTATAGAGTTGGAAGCACTTAACGATGTTCTTCTATACTAGTTCACCTCCTCGTTTCTTCTTCTCACACAGACACACACGCACACATACGTACATCGTTTCTTTTTACATCAGTAACTCATAGATTCTGGTTCTATCGCTTCCACTTAAGGTAAATATAAGTGGTCCATGTTCCTTATAGAGTTGGAAGCACTTGTACACAAACTCATCCCTCCCCAATTCTTCTTCCCACACACATAAGGTTTTTACATTAATAATTTACTGGTTTTGGTTTTACAGTATCTCTTCCTCTGTGCCAGAATTGAGAGGTGTAGTCTATATATTTTACACATTTGGAGGTGCTTAGCGATATCCTTCGTTTCCATTCGTTCAGATTAACACGTTTGATGCATAAAGTCATATCATGTGTGCATAAACTTTTACTGTCATATAGATGCTCCATTAAGAAGACTTTAAGCCTCAGAGAGAGAGAGAGAGAGAGAGAGAGAGAGAGAGAGAGAGAGAGAGAGAGAGAGAGAGAGAGAGAGAGAGAGAGAGAGAGAGAGAAATTAAGATTGATACTGACTGCAGGGGGAAATTATCAAAGAATATTTTGATATTGATTGGCAGCGCAATTATCTACCAATATCTTGATAATTTTCTCTTCTTTCTTGATTTAATGTCGAAAGCAACTTATTATTATTCTCTCGTCGCTCCAGGAAGACTCAGCTGCGGGAGTTACATTCTTGCTTTATTATTTTCTCATTCTCATCCTCAAAGAATCATTACTCTTATCGAGCGAGGTGCTCTTGTCCGCGAGTCCTGCTGCTTTTGGTGTCTCATTGTAGGCTTATTGATTTATCTGCCTTGTTTATTTGAGGTTCATTGGGCTTTCGTATATAATGAACCTTCGTCTCTGCACATCATTTGCCACTCATGTTTCCTTCTCCTATTTTTCTCTTTACGTTTTGAACTGGCGTCTCAATGGGTGTTGCTTATTATCTGTTCACTCTTCTTAATGTTAAGGACTTCATTTGATTACTTAAATCCTTGACATTTTTTTTTTTACTTCATATACTTTTATCATAATATTCAAAAGTTTTCATAGCATTTAGTTTTCCATCTTTCCATACTCGTATAATAAATTTGTTTTGCTCTTGTAATTGATATGAAAATCATTTAGTTTTATAAACAGTTAATTCAATTCTTTTATTAACTTTCTTACTTCCTTCTCTTATCGTTCTTTGCACTTGAACATTTTTATCGTCTTATTTATCCCAGCATTCCAATTCTAGTCCATGAATGTGTTCAGTGCTTCCTTCATCGTGTTTGTTTTCGTTTTAACTTACAGTGTTTGCATTCAGGGACCCACCTTTCATTGCGAGGGGTTAATAAATGTTGACTGCATATTTACGCACACCTGCTTCCCCGCGGCAGGTATTGCTTCCTGCCTCGCGTGTGTCTGGTGAGGGGGAGCGGCGTCCTTATCTGCTCACTCCATTGCGGTCCGCGTCCTTGCCCAGAAAGAGATAATACTGTAAAAGAATAATAATAATAATAAACACGACTCCTGGGAAATCTGTAGTCTTAGGTTTGTGGAGGATATTTTTCTTGGCTTCCCTCTGCCATGGTCGAAGTGCAGTTGTACAATGAAAGTTTGAAACATAAATGTTCTTTTTTTTCATTGTGAGTTCATAAAACAAAACAAAAATAAACATACTTATCAAAAAAAAAAAAAAAAGGAAGTTGAATTGTTTAGTGATATTATAAGCCCGTTTATTATTGTTGTTAAAGTTATTTCCTTGATAGTGTTACGCAAAACGTAATGTTCTTATATACTACTCATCAGAATATATGAGATCGCTTTATTTCTGCTTATTTTTGGTTATTAGTTGATGGTTCTTGTCTCAATTGTTACTATACAGTTAAATTGTTACTATACATTACACTCACTCTCTGGTTTTGAACGTGTATGTGTGTGTATTCATCTATTTCTATGTATCTTTTTATCTATTTAAATATCTATCTATCTCGCTAGCTACGTAGCTATATTTGTAACTTTAAAATGATTTTCGTCGGAAAAGTTTCCGAACTGGCTTTTAAAGGCGTCTCTCTCTCTTCGTAAATTAAGAAGCCTTTAAATTATGGCACCACTTTGGCTATTTCTTAGACATTATTAAGTCGTTTCTCAATACATTTTAATTTTGTGTGTCTTCCTCCTGCTCCCCCGAACCCTTGCAGAATCTTTACTAAACTTGAGACACTCATTCTCCTTTAATTTTATGTGCATCTTTTTAATACAAGACTAAGCCAATATCTTGACCTCTTTATCCCGTTATTGGTAAGCTGCGCAACAGTCTGCACGCCTCTGCCTCCCCACGTTCTTATGGTAACTTTTTCTCGCAGTATAAGAGTAGCTGGTCATTACAGGTTCTTAATCAATACTCGTGTTAATATATTACATACAATTTTCCTTTTTGTTTAATCATCATTGCAGTATGTATGCCTCTGCCTCCCAGCACCATGGTGGCATCCTTTCCTTGCAGTATGAGAGTAGCTGGTCATTTCAAGAACAGTATATTAACACTATACTTAATGTATTACATACAATTGCCCTTATTTAGTCACCAGTGTTTGGCATACCCTTCTTTTCATGAAAAACAGTCTGCCTCTACTTCCTATCGCTCTCATAGCATCATTTTCTTGAAGTATGAAAGCAGCTGGTCATTACTGGAACTAAATCGACACTTGAGCGATTATATATATATATATATATATATATATATATATATATATATATATATATATATATATATATATATATATATATATATATATATATATATATATATATATATATATATATATATATATATACTCGTATATATATATATATATATATATATATATATATATATATATATATATATATATATATATATAGTTTTTTTTCGTATTTAGTCATCAATATTTGGAATTCATCTGTTCATGTTAAAAACGTTGAAAAACAACGGAGATGTATTTCTAGTGTTTTGATTTTGCTGGAACATTTCATCACATGTTTCATTCACCTTTCCCTCGTATCAGCGCATTCACTTGCTCGCCAGAGACGTGTGGCCGTGCTGCGCCGTGCCTGCATAATCGCTGCATACATTTGTTCCTCCCTCGAGTGTCTGTTGTTGACGCAAATCAGAAGTGATTACAAGCCAACACTTATAATGAGAATTTTTGTCGTTTTCCATCTCGCACTTAACTCAAATCTGACTCTGAAAAGAACAAGCTGACAAAACAATATTAATATTCATTCAAGAATGCAAAGCAATACTTTGAAATAATAGTAACTTTTCAGACTTTTCTTTCGTGCAACAACAGAAAACCTATTAAACAACTTCTTTCCCTGGAGAGCTTTTCCTGCGGGGCCGAAGATATCATTCACCACAGACTCAAGAGGTCATTGACACGGGATGAGCGGCGCAGCTATAGCGTATTCCTTAACTTAATCTTTACCTATGTTCATTCTCTCTTACTTCTTATCGAGCATGTATGGATAACCCTTTCTGAACATTAGCGTACCTCAAGAAGTAAACACATCACTAAACACAAACATAAAAAGTGTTATTCTAAAGGATATCGAGCTATGAACCCTGTTAAGGTTAGTATGCACCTGTAAACTATTTAGGTGATGAATAAATGTTTAAAATATTCAGTCCTTATTCACAATCACCTCCTAACATCAACCATCCCTCCTCATCACTAATACTCCCTCCATCATTTCCCATCATCACCCATCTCTTCGCACCACTTCCCATCACCTCTAACACCATTCATCTGCAGCCATTACTTCTGCACCGATTACCATCACCCATCTTTCCTCTACATCTACATCTACATCACCCATCTTTCCTTACGACTTCCCATCACATCCAACACCATCCACCACTATCTAATACTTCAACGTCACTTCCCATCACGCTGCATCATTATCATTAACATTATCCAACACTCACCACCACCAATCATCAGACAGCATCACCAAACATCACCACGAAACATCTTTTAATTTTAATGTTATCTCACACCACAGTTCCATATCATTATAATTAATCATCCTTATTATTTTTATTATCTTTATTATTATTATTTTTTTTTTTTATTTATTAAATTTTTTATTTATTTATTTATTTTTTTTTAGGAAGAACATCGCCATCATCACTATCGGGAGCTGCGGCAAAATAATGTGAGCTACTCCATATTTCTCACCATCAACTTCTGAAATTAAAACCTTTTGTATGTAGTAAGTTTAATTTTTGTTTTACTTTCGTCTTTAGATTTTTTTTTCTTGCATATAAAATGAAGCCGCTAGTCTCTTTATCTTTAGGAGAGAGTAGATGACACACACACACACACACACACACACACACACACACACACACACACACACACACACACACACACACACACACGGGTAGTTGCTTTTATCATGTAGTGTGTTTATGTTATCACTTGTTGACAGTGGTGCAGTAGTAGTTGTCGTTTCCTTGATCCCTGCCCGCCTGGTAAATGACCCTTCATTAGGCGCCTCACCCTCATCCTCACCACACCTCTCCTCTCCCTGTGACCCACGCGGCGCCACGACCCTCGCTACCTGCTCAGCTTCTCGATAGCCTCGGCACCGCTTGCCAGGTCCTGCTGATGCTCAGGTCTTCTTGCTCCTTCATGATAGATACAAAGTACGCGGCACACACCAGATGGCGCCTCTCTGTGGTGCTAACGTGCTGTATCTTGGTGTCTGAGGCCGTGGAGGAACTGAGTGTTCCCTCATTACCCTGGATACAGCACCACTGCATTATCCAGGTCACCGCACTTACCGGCGCCACATGTTATCCCCAGTACTCATTTGCCCGTCATCACCGCCAGCGTGAATGCACAGCTGAGCTGGCCAGGTGCCAGATGCTCCTCCCAGCCAGGATTCGAGTCCAGGCGGATTAGCAGGTGAATCAGCAGCTTGTGGTGCAGGTTGTGAAGGTGATCAGGAAAACCGAGGGTGTCAGGCCTTCATTCTGGGCTTGTGATAACATGTTCACCTGTCCACCAGATGGTAGACCTAAACCAGCATATATATATATATATATATATATATATATATATATATATATATATATATATATATATATATATATATATATATATATATATATATATATATATATAAACACACACACACACACACACACACACACACACACACACACACACACACACACACACACACACTCACCGCTCACAGTTTTCATCTGTTTCCGAGAATAATATTGTTTGTACCTTAGACTTTTTCGCTTTTCAAGGTAATCAGTTTACAAATGTATTTCACGTTTTCAGTTATTTAGTAAATTCATCCTAAACCTGACACCGGTAAGTGACGCGCCTCGCGCTGCCCAATCAGATTATTATGTCATTCTTGTAATGTACAGGTTTTAAACTGCATTACTCTCTCTCTCTCTCTCTCTCTCTCTCTCTCTCTCTCTCTCTCTCTCTCTCTCTCTCTCTCATATATATATATATATATATATATATATATATATATATATATATATATATAGAGAGAGAGAGAGAGAGAGAGAGAGAGAGAGAGAGAGAGAGAGAGAGAGAGAGAGAGAGAGAGAGAGAGAGAGAGAGAGAGAGAGAGAGAGAGAGAGAGAGAGAGAGAGAGAGAGAGAGAGAGAGAGAGAGGAAGATTGCGAAGAAAAGGAGAAAAGTAAAGAAGAAGGAAGAGAAAGGAAAGAAGGAAGGAAGGAAGGAAGGAAGGAAGGAGAGGGAGGGAGGGAGGGAGGGAAGATGTTCAGTACCATCGTGACTGTGGTCGAGGGAGGGTGGAAGGCCAGTCGCCGCCACACACACACACACACACACACACACACACACACACACACACACACACATACACCAGCACCTGTCACCCCGCCACACTCCGCTTCGGACCGCTCGCCCCGACACACGTCCCGGGACTCGCCCACCTCAGCCCGGCGCGAGAACACACGCCCCCCAAGCAGCGGAGGCCAATGTGTGCGCGCGTCACTCGGGGAATAGCGCGTGTTTCAGTGAATGGCCGTGAGCGAGAGTGCTTTTTGGTGAGCCGCCAGTGATGCCCGCCTCGCCTCTCCTCTCGCGGTGAAGGAACGAGCGGACGCTAAACTTAAGTCACTTTATCGAAATCTTGTATCTTCAGACAGACTCGTGCTCTCTGTCTCTGCTTGGCATGGCGGGTATTAGGCAGTGAAATGACACGCGTGTGGCGGGAGCTGCTGGCAGTGTCTTGTCAGCTAGGTAGGGCGACGCTGCTCAGGGACACGAGGGGCAGCGAGTGAGTGAGAGAGGGAGAGGAGCGGAGTGAGTGGAGTCTGAGGAGGAGAGGACGAGGAGAGCCTGGGCGTGAAGCAGCGATACATGACGTGTGACATGTGTGAGTCCGTGAGCGTCACTGAGAATGGATGTGTCAAGCATCAGCGAGGTGGTGCAGCTCGTGCCTCGCCTCGCCGCTGCCGCTGAGAACCAACACCACTCCCAGGACAAGTGCCGCTCACTCCTGTTGCTGCTTCTTCCTTCCACCTCCACGCGCGACACCCAGTAAAAAAAAAACAATGAAGACCTCACCGCTGAGACTCTTCCCCCTCGTCGTGTTCCTCCTCCTGTGCCTGTCGGTGAGTGTCTGGTGTGTATGTATGTACTGATCCTTCCCTCCCCTTCCGTTCCCTTCTTCCACCTTCCTTCTATTGCCGGCGATAACGTGTGCCCAGGTTGTAAATGTCTTCGTAAAGAGTCAGTGTTCACGACCCGCTGATGTGTTTCTCAATTACCGTCCCTTTACATTATGACGGACGCTCGGTTAGTTGGTCTTTAGCCGCACAAACACGTCCCTGAGTGCCTGATTTACATGAGTGAGTGTGTGAGTGTGTGCTCTCAGTCGCTTTCACGCGTGTATATACAAAAAGAAAGAAAGAAAAAAAAAAGCGTTCCCCATCAAGTTGTTTACAAATGTGGATAACCATCGTGTGTTTTTAGAGAGATATTTATCATTCTCCCTCTCCCTCTCTCTCCGTCACACACACACACACACACGCACACACACACACACACACACACACACACACACACACACAGTGAGTCATCTGTCAGTGCAGAGCGAGGCGTTAGTCGAGGGAGGAGGAAAAACCGAGATGAACTTAATTAGCTAGGTGGAAAAAAGCGACAGGTGTGGTGAGGGATAGGAGGAGGAGGAGGAGGAAGAGGAACAGCAGGGAGAGGAAGGAGGAAGCACTTGACCGGGATGAATAAATGTGAAGAGGAGAGAGAGAGAGAGAGAGAGAGAGAGAGAGAGAGAGAGAGAGAGAGAGAGAGAGAGAGAGAGAGAGAGAGACGAGAGAGAGAGATTGCTTTACGTTTACTAGTACAGTATACGTAAATTACTACTAAGATATGCATCACACATCAGAATTCCACGTCCAGTTACACACACACACACACACACACACACACACACACACACACACACACACACACACACACACACACACATGCACTTAAGTCTCATTCCTTCACTTGAGGCTAACGTCCACTTCTTGTGTACTCACTCACTTGTAACAAACTTTTGCCCCTGTCTCTCTTCACCTCTCTCTCTCTCTCATGTTACTTCTCAGCCACTCTCCACCAAGCAGTGCGGTGATGCTCTTTCTGTTATCGAAAGTCTTGCCTCTTGTCAAACATCGAGTAATTGTAATGAAATGAAAAGTTCGGATAAAGTACAAGGATTTTATTACTACTTAACGTAACTTTGCTATCGATAGTTAAGTCTTGCTTCAGTTGTCGAGAATTTGCTACAGGAGGAGGAGTTTAGATGCAATACTATGTAGCTCTTACTCAACCTAACGTAATTTTGTCATCGTTTCTCAAATATTCTCACAGTCATCAACATTCTCTACTGAAAGGGAAAAGTTTAGATGAATTCGAAGATTTTAACTAAATCTAATGTAACCTATGTCATCGATATTCAAAGCTATCAGTCACGAACATTTGCTACTTAAAGGGGAAAGTTTTTTGATAAAATACGAAGATTCTAATACTGATTAACGTAATCTAATATAAAAAAAAATCAAACAGCTTCTAGTAGAGTGCATTCAGCCCTCACATTTCCCTCAGCCTCTCCCTATGAAAGCCCTGTAGCGAGACTCATCTGTACAAGGGAAGGAAGTTGGGAAATCAATGCTAGACGGACGTTTTACAAAATAACTCTACTTATAACGTACTGCTCAAGTCCAAAGTTTTAATCGAGGCATTAAAGGACCGCTGTTGTTACGTTAGTGTTACGTTTACCGCAGAGTTTTTCCCCGAGTATGTTTCAGTAAGTTGTAAGCCGCGGCACTGTTTCCTCAAGTACAGCATATGTTTGTTGTTGATCAGATGTGGTAGGTAATGTTCTTTTGTGCCTCGGATGCCTCCCTAATTGGTATATGAGCGAGTGAGGGAGCGAGAACAAATAAACACACACACACACACACACACACACACACACACACACACACACACACACACACACACACACACTTAAGCAAGGTGACTGTACAAAACCTAACACTTGCCACACCACCACCACCACCACCACCATCGTCAACAAACAACAACAATCACGACAGCAACGACGATAATAGCAAAAGCAACAGGAAACCAATCCACACCACTACTACTAACTACTACTACTACTACTACTACTACTACTACTACAACAACCATCACTTTTGCTTCTAATACCGCATTCTCCCCAGCTTCCTCCCCCCAACAAACTTCCCGCTCACCAATCCCCAGCCCTCCCTCTTGCGCCCTCTCCCTCTCCCCCTTCCCTCTCCCTAACAAGCACAACCCACCCACGCTCAGTCAGTGTCATAATGAAAGCCAGGAACGTAAACGAGCAGCGGAAATAAAAAGAACGACACATGAGTTTGATTACACGTAGTTATTATAGTTTATTACAGCTGCTCCACTCACTCCCCCGGCACCGAGTAGAAAAAGTGTAGAGCAGCCACACCCAGAGAGAGAGAGAGAGAGAGAGAGAGAGAGACAGAGAGAGACAGAGAGAGAGAGAGAGAGACAAGCCAAGCCTCTGTGAATGTCGCCAGGCAAGGAACGTGAGAACTACTACTGATAGATCCGATGGTAATCTTTCTTAGACTTTGCAGTGGATGTTAGGTTTGGTTGGGTTGGCTTACGTTGGCTCTGGGTTAGGGTAGTTTTGGTTAAGTTAGGTGAGGGTAGGTTTGGTTAGGTTAGGTTAGGTTAGGTTTGGTTTACGTAGGTTTAGGTTAGGTTAGGTTAGATTTTGGGTAGATTAGGTTAGGTGTTGTCTAGGGAAGGTTTGGTTTTGGTTAGGTTAGGATGGGTTGAGTGAGGTTAGGTTAGATCAGATTAGGTTTTTTTTAGGGTTGGTTGAGTTGGATGAGGTTAGGTCTGTTTAGTTAGATTAGATTTTGGTAGACATGAGGAAAATACGAAAGGTTTTAACTTCTCAGCATCTTCATCAGTCTCTCAAGCACGTATCAGTAGCATTTCAAAATAATATATAGTTTTTATCCGTCACTATCGCTACCGTCAGCACCATCCTCGCCACCGCCGCTTCACCACCCCCAGAAAAGTACCATGACTAGCTACAATACAGTACATCACCAACACTCGCTTTGCACAATCACCACCACCACTTCCAACAGCACACCACCATCACCACCACTACCGTCACCATTACCACCATCATCAACGTGACCACAACCTATATCACCATCATTATTACCACCTTGCCACGCACACTATTACCTCTTACAACATACCACTACCATCATCACTACCACTATCAACGTGACCACAACCTAAATCACCTTCATCATCATTACTACAAACAACCCCACCACCACCACAAGCACCACCAATCACCACAAGCACCAGTAATTCACCGTCACCGTCCTCACCACTTCGACCACCCAGCACTTTCACCTCAATGTGCGCACCGGTGTGATGTGATGCAGCTGAGAGAGTTCCCGCCGGGTGGTCAGAGTGTACGTATGTCACGCTGCAATGAAGTGAGTCAGTGTATCAAGGAATGTGGGACTTGACAGCGAGACGGAAGACACGAGTAACGGCCGCGACAGGATGGGGATGAGTTACTGCCTAGGGGGAGAGGGACGGAGAAGGGGCACTGGCTTCTAAGGATGGATGGGAAGGGGAGGGGATTGGTTGGGCAAGGGTTTGTGGAAAGTTGGAGATGTTTGTGGTTAGTGGGGAGGTAGTGGGGGGTAGTGAAGCGATTAAGAGGAGAGGGAGAAGGGGTACTGGCTCCTAAGATGGATGGGGAGGGGAGAGGACTGGCTGGGCAAAGGTTTGGGAAGAGTTGGGGTTATTTGTGGTTAGTGGGGAGGTAGTGGAAAGTAGTGTGTGGTAGTGGAGCGACTAAGAAGAGGAGGAACATGGGCACTCGTTTCTAGGGTTGGTTGAGGAAGATTGGGTTGGGCAAGGGTTAGGGAGGGTTGGGGAGGTTTGTGGCTAGTGGGGAGGCCTCGAAGTACTTACAGTGAGGGGTAGTGGAGAGAGACAGGGACGTGGGTTCTCCCTTCTAAGGTTGGGTTGGGAGGGTTGGGTTGGGCAAGAGTTGGGGGAGGGCTTTGGGAGGATTGTGGTTAGTGGGGGGCCTTGGAGTACTTACAGTGGGGGGTGGAGGGGTGGAGTTGCTGTTTAGTCTCAAGGATGCAAGAGGGTTAGATTCTACGTACCAAGTAAAGTTGGTTCGTGGAATTCGTTTCTTTATTCTGGAGTTTTTAGAAGTGAGGCGAGGAATGAATGAAATCGGAAATACTTCTTGCTCCTCATCGTTTCTTACTTAAACGCGCGCGCATACACACACACACACACACACACACACACACACACACACACACACACACACACACACACACACTACTTAATTTTCTTTTTGGGAGCGGCATTATGAACAAGCTTTTTCTTAACTTTTTTTTCTTTGATACCCGTACGCAGGTCTCTCCGCCCCATCCACCCACTCAACAACACACACACACACACACACACACACACACACACACACACACACACACGGTTGAGTGGAGACAATCTGGAAAGTTTTGTCTTCAGCCTGGCCATCAGTAAGCCTGGACTCA
>NC_087151.1:36900192-36907692 GCF_035594125.1 Scylla paramamosain | reverse complement strand
ACGACGCCCAAGATATTTCGCCGGCCATTACTGAACTAACAAAGCGAGTGTTATTTTTCATCTTCATTCACCGGCGGCTGTATTGTGTGCGGAGTGTACTTAAGGAGAATATGATGTGTGTGTTTGCCCTTCCTTTGTTTGTTTGTTTGCACGGTGGGCGAGCACGAGAGAGAGAGAGAGAGAGAGAGAGAGAGAGAGAGAGAGAGAGAGAGAGAGAGAGAGAGAGAGAGAGAGAGAGAGAAAGGATAGGGCCGCCGCGTACAGCTGAAACCCAAGACCTCGGAGCAACACCTCAACCCGGCACAAGTCATGACGCGACGCCTTTTTTGTATCGCTGAGGTGAAGGACCACTCGACGTCTTCCTCGTCCAGTGAGAGAGAGAGAGAGAGAGAGAGAGAGAGAGAGAGAGAGAGAGAGAGCAAATCGTAACAGCTATATGACCGTGAAGTGTGAATTACTGGAGCGATAAGAGAGGCCAGAGACAAAAGCGACGGGCGGAAGAGCAGCGATGCAAGAAATGGCCGCAAAAAAGGGGACAATAACACGGCGGAGCAAGACGGTGGGGCGAGCAGGTCGTGGCATGCAGGCAGTCAGGCACACGGGCAAAAAGGAGCAAGCAGACGGGCAAACAAGGGGAGGCAGGCTGATAGGGCAAGCAGATAGGCACAGACGTTAACTGATGGGGGAATAACAATCAGACAAGGTGTGGGCAAGGCATTTCAGAGGCGAGGAGAGAGAGGGAGGGAGGAAGAGGTGGTGTGTATGTGTGTGTGTGTGTGGCCACATGGCATACATGAGGATAGGAATGTGGGCGGGACGCGGTGGGGTTGAAAAAGAGAGAGAGAGAGAGAGAGAGAGAGAGAGAGAGAGAGAGAGAGAGAGAGAGAGAGAGAGAGAGAGAGAGCGAGCGAGGGGGGTAAGCGGGTATCATGTAGTGCCCTTACTCAGCAACTTGGGCCAAGAAGCTCCTCTACCGTGTGTGTGTGTGTGTGTGTGTGTGTGTGTGTGTGTGTGTGTGTGTGTACGTGCGCGTGTGTCTGTGTGTACGTGTGTGTGTTTGGGGAAGATGCTGCCTAGCCGGAAGAATTAATCACCTCAACTCTCTCTCTCTCTCTCTCTCTCTCTCTCTCTCTCTCTCTCTCTCTCTCTCTCTCTCTCTCTCTCTCTCTCTCTCTCTCTCTCTCTCGCTCTCTTAATTATTTTCTCCCCACGTTTATCCTTTTTCTTTCTTTATTTTCTTTACCATCACCACTTGTCTAATTGCTGTTTGATTAAGGTCCGCCGCAGTCATGAGAGAGAGAGAGAGAGAGAGAGAGAGAGAGAGAGAGAGAGAGAGAGAGAGAGAGAGAGAGAGAGAGAGAGAGAGAGATTGGTTTTAACTTATGGTGACGTCATAATCTAAAAAAGAAATCTCACTTGAAGTCTCGATCGCTGATACAAATATTTCTCTCTCTCTCTCTCTCTCTCTCTCTCTCTCTCTCTCTCTCTCTCTCTCTCTCTCTCTCTCTCTCGGTGCAAAGTGGATGAGTCGTGGCTTTGTAAATTATTCTTTTTTTTTTGCTTGCTTTTCCGGAGAACCTCAGGGCGTTTACGTAATTTGGGGGTTATAAATTAGATTGGGGTAAGACTGGCCTGGTCCTGTGTGTGTGTGTGTGTGTGTGTGTGTGTGTGTGTGTGTGTGTGTGTGTGTGTGTGTGTGTGTGTGTGTGTGTGTGTGCGTGCGTGTGCTGTCTGTGTTGTGTTGTGTGGACTTACGTGCGTGTGAGGCCAATGTCTGTATGTATGTATGTATGTTTGTCAAGAGAGAGAGAGAGAGAGAGAGAGAGAGAGAGAGAGAGAGAGAGAGAGAGAGAGAGAGAGAGAGAGAGAGAGAGAGATTCGTCTGAGTAATTAAACCCTGGCGCCAGTTGAAAGTATTGAAGAATATCGCGCTGGACGTGTAGCGTGAAGTAAACCAATACTGCTGGTTTGTATCCGAGCCTTCACTCACTCACGCTGACGAGAGAGAGAGAGAGAGAGAGAGAGAGAGAGAGAGAGAGAGAGAGAGAGAGAGAGAGAGAGAGAGAGAGAGAGAGAGAGAGAAAGTTGATATTTGTTTGTTTTTAATTTTTTTCCAGTGCATGTTTTTTATGTTGATGTTTATATATTTTGTATGATTTTCATGTAAACTGTGGTCTATGAATTATCTATCTGTCTATCTACCTATCTAGGTATCTACTAATCTGTCTGTTTATCTATCTAGGTATCTATTAGTCTAGCTCTTTTTCAGTGTCTTTTTTTATCTCTCTCTTTTTCTCTCTCTCTCTCTCTCTCTCTCTCTCTCTCTCTCTCTCTCTCTCTCTCTCTCTCTCTCTCTCTCTACCTATTTTTCAATTTATCGTTCTGCGTGTGTGCATGTGTGTGTCTTTCACCTACTGTCGTCTGTTGGTCACCTAGCCAGCCGTTTCCCTACGGAAAGAGTTCAGAGCTCATAGTGACCGATCTTTGGGTAGGACTGAGACCACTGACACACCACACACCGGGACAGCGGGATCACGAACCCTCGCCTTACATCCCTTACCGTGCTGCTAGAAGAACAGGGGATACACATTAAGAGGCTCGCCCATTTGCCACGCCGCGCCCGGGACTCAACTCAGGCCCTTTTCAGTTGTGAGCCGAGCGTGCTGACCACTGCACTATGCTGTGTGTGTGTGTGTGTGTGTGTGTGTGTGTGTGTGTGTGTGTGTGTGTGCTCTAAATCTATTCACGCGCTTTCATCATGCATGGCTTAAACTTTCCCCTCCTAGCTTAAGAGATAAAGATAGGTACATTAGATAATTGTAGCTTGGCCGTGGTTGTGGTGGTGGTGGTGATGGAGAATATTGCTTGCTTACATGAACGCCAGATATTTTTGTTTGTTCCGTTGCAAAGGAAACGTTTCTGAGCGCGCACACACACACACACACACACACACACACACGAAGAAAATGTAAACGAATCTAAAACTTAAACACTCTTTTTTCATACCAAGAGCAGATGAAAGAAGCCAGATTGAGGAGTGAAAAGATGCAATATGCTAATAAAAAAGAAAATCATGAGTGAAATACGCTGAGAAGATCAAATTTAAGGGGCATGGATGCATAGAGAGAAGCGAGGAAGCAGTAAAAGTAGAGAGGAGAAAGTAAAAAGAAAAAAAGGGAATAGAAGGAAAGTGAAAGAGGTAGAAGAGTGAGGAGAAGAGGAGATCTGAAGTAGACAAATGAAGAGAAGGAATAGGAGGAGAAGGATGAAGGAGGGAGAAAAGGGAGAAACAAGAGAAGATCTGACGTAGGAAAAGAAAGAGAGGGAATAGGAGGAGAAGGGTGGAAGAAGGAGAAAAGGGAGGAAGAAGAGATCTGGTGGAGGGCAAGAGGAGGGTGACGTGGAGCCCATCGGTGCCAAAGTATTTAAAGATTTTGTCACACTTTTATCTCCTCGGCTAACAATGGAGTCTGTCTCGCACCGGGCTGAGGGAAGACTGAGGGGGGAAAGGGGAAGGAAAGGGGAAAAAAAGGGCAGGGAGAGGAATGACTGGAGAAAAACAGGAAATGACTGGGAAAGGATGAGAATGAAAACTTAACATTTGGTACTAGAGACGATAGGAAGGAAAGGAGATTGAAAGTAGAGAGGGAGAGTGAGCAGGAAAGGGAAGGAGAGAAGGGGTAGAGAGAGAGAGAGAGAGAGAGAGAGAGAGAGAGAGGAGAGAGAGAGAGGAGAGAGAGAGAGAGAGAGAGAGAGAGAGAGAGAGAGAGAGAGAGAGAGAGAATGACTAGGAAAATTATGGGGATGAAACCTTGAAATTTGGTACAAGAAACGGTGGAGGGAGAAATAAAAGAAGGAAAGAAGGTTGAGAGTAAGGAGAAAGAGGGAAGAGGGAACAAAGATAAGAAAAAAATGATAAATGTTTAAGAAGTGATGATGAAAGCTGGTACTATGGAACGAGAAGAGGAAAACAAGATTGAAAGTCAGAAGAGAAACGAAAGAAAGAGCGAGGAAAAGGAAAAGTATGGGAAGGGAAATGACTAAGAGAAGAAGAGAAAAAGAAGAAGACAAAGTAAGGAGAAAGACAGAAGAAAGCAGAGTAAGAAGAACAGAAGTGGGAAAGAGGAGGAAGAGAAGAAACTGTACAAACATGAAGATGAGGAGGAGAAAAGAAGACGGAATGCTAAGGAGAAAGGTGATAGAAGAGGACAAGGACAAGGACAAGGAGGAGGAGGAGGAGGAGGAGGAGGAGGAGGAGGAGTAGGAGGAGGAGGAGGAGGAAGAGGAGAGGGAGGAGGAGGAAGAAGAGGAGATGAAAAGGAAATATAAGACAAAGATATGAAGTAGGAAAAAAAATAAGAGGGAGAAGGAAGAGGAGAAAGAAGGAGAAATAGAAAATGAGATGAGAAAATAGAAGACAAAATGATAAGAAGCAGGAAGGAGAATAAGAGAAGGAGGAGAAAGAGGAGGAGAGGGAGGAGGAGGAGGTAGTCATACAAGAAATATCTCTTGATCTCAATGGGGGAGGCGGGGATGGAGTGTTCGGGAGTAAAGTTGGCATTTAAAACACACTTCATCTTCAATAAATTCCTTACTTAAAATTTGATACCCAAGTGGGCGGAGGAGGACGACTGCTGCGACTGTCAGAGAGAGAGAGAGAGAGAGAGAGAGAGAGAGAGAGAGAGAGAGAGAGAGAGAGGAGGGGGGGACGATGTTGCTGCTGCAGTGTGGTGAAATCATGAGTGAAGGATGAGGGTCAAGGATAGAGCGGATGAATGAATTGAGTGAGAAGGAGGAAAAGAAGGGAAGAAAAGGAAGAAAGAAAAGAAGGAATGTGTGCATAAGGAGGAGGTTTAGAGGGATGACTGAACACATGATAAGCATTCTGGTGAAGAAGAGATGCGTGAAGTGGTGAGTGAGTGAATGAGTAAGTGAAGTGGATAGGATATGGAGGGAAGGAGTGAGTGAAGTGAGAGAGTAAGCGAACGAAAGAGAGAGGGAGAGAAAGAGTGAATAATTGTGTGAGTGTGTGAGTGAATGGATGAGTGGAGGGAAAAGGGACGGAATGAATGAATTACTTAGTGAGTGAGTGAACGAGTGAAAGAGAGAGAGGGAGAGAATGAGTTGATTGTTGTGTGAAGGTGAGCGAGTGGATGAATACGTAAATGAGGAAGTGAGGAAGTGAGGGAATTACTGTGTGAGTAGGCGAACCAATGAGTGAAGGAGAGAGAGAGAGAGAGAGAGAGAGAGAGAGAGAGAGAGAGAGAGAGAGAGAGAGAGAGAATTATGGAGTGAATGAAGTAAATGGAGAGAGAGAGAGAGAGAGAGAGAGAGAGAGAGAGAGAGAGAGAGAGAGAGAGAGAGAGAGAGAGTGCTGTTTGAGTTAGTGAATGAATGAGTGAATGAAGGGAAAGAGAGACGAATGGAATGAGTGTGAGTGAGTGAATGAGTGGAAGAAAGAGGGAGGGAATGAGAAAATTATTGTGTAGATGAGTGAGTGAGTGAATGAATAAAATAATGAATGAATGAGTGAGTGAATGAATGCATGAAGGAGAAAGGGAGAGAATGAGCGAAATACTGTGTGGTGTGAATGAGTGAGATGAGTGAGATGAATAAATTAAAATGTGTATGAGTGAGCCAATGAGTTTAGGATTATGAGTAAAATTCAGCGATGAAATACGATTATGTTTTCCCGGAATGATGCCTGCAGGTAATGATTAATGGAATTGGATTAATCTCTCTCTCTCTCTCTCTCTCTCTCTCTCTCTCTCTCTCTCTCTCTCTCTCTCTCTCTCTCTCTTGAACACTTGCCCACACTAAACCTTGCAGCAAAAATGAAATCTCTACAATCAAATGAAAAGCAAAAGAAAGAAAAAAAGAAGATAAAAGAAGGAAAAATTAAATAACAGTAGTAAATCAAATCCGAAGCAAAAAAAGAAGAAAGCTGAAAAAAATAGAGGAATAATTATATATGAAATAACAATAAGAGGAAAACTTTGCAGCAAAAAATCATGTTGTTTATAAAAGTTATAATTGATAACGAGAGCAATATGATGATAGGTAACGTGACTCCTCAGGTGAAGGGCGAACCGTTTTGTTGCCTAACCATTTACCCACCTTTGTATTAACACTGATGTCCGAGGGTTTAATTTCGATTACGTGATTACTGGCTAGTTTGAATTGCATTATGTGCAGTGGTACGCGCGTGTGTATATTTCAGTGTTGTGACCGACTGCTTTACTGGTAACTTTATTGATTTTGTTTGTAGGTTTGTGTCCATTTCAAGTGTTCTCGTTTTTTTTTTTTCGTGTTTTTTTTTCTTTTTTGTTATCGTGTTTGGTTGATTGTACGGTATATGGTAACCTCGTCAACTCTTAATCAGTTCTTCTTCTTCTTCGTCTTCTTCGTCTTCGTCTTTGTTTTCGTCTTCTTCTTCTTCTTCTTCTTCTTCTTCTTCTTCTTCTTCTTCTTCTTCTTCTTTTTCTTCTTCTTCTTCTTCTTCGTCTTCGTCTTCGTCTTCGTCTTCTTCTTCTTCTTCTTCTTCTTCTTCTTCTTCTTCTTCTTCTTCTTCTTCTTCTTCTCATCATGATCATCATCATCATCCCCCCCCTCCTTCCAACATATATACGTTTGATTACTAATAATACTAAAACACATAATTAGTGTCGCCATGCTAAGACCTCCTGCTCTCCGCCACTACAGCCTTGCCTGTATTGGCTGGGAGTGGGAAATAAGTTCCACTGATACACACAATGTTGATCTGCATGACTTCTTACTCACTCGAGCCTGTCTGCTCCATTTCTATCATAACTCTTCTCGGACAACAGAAGAACACTTCTTCTGTTCTGAGCCTGTACACATACTGCCAATTAATAAATTTAATGGAAATTAGGTAAACTAATCCAGTATAGGTCACCATTTCCACTACTTACCTTGCTAGTTCGCCACGGTCTCAATTCCACATCATTTGCTGTTCCTTTAATTACCTTAATACTGGGAGTTCCTTTGTTCATTCCTGCCGTTGCTTTCGGAGACAAATAAGGCATCACTGTCACTAATTCTATTTAACTATTCTCACTCTGGTGTTCGTGTCTACACTGAACATATTCAAACAAGCAGCAGGCACATCAGCACACGCGAACTAAAGATTATAACTAATTATAGTTGTAGGAAATAACGTCATCGTGATTTTTCATTGCTCGGCTGTTTCTGTCATTTCTGGCAAGACATCAAAACGCCCTGGATTTATTATTAAATATCCTGCCAAGGAATTACTCGCATTATGTACCTTTCACAAGTGTTGGCTGCCCTGATCAAGATATGTATTACCAAGTATTACAAAATTTTATAAAAGCAAATAGAAAAAAATCCTAATATTTTTCGCAATAGAACCATTACACATTTTCTCATGTGAAAACAACGTATTTCTTACAATTTACCCCTTGCATATTAAAATCGCATGAACTGTCCCTGCGTGAAGGCCAAGGAGACTAGCAGCTC
>NC_087151.1:36882692-36895192 GCF_035594125.1 Scylla paramamosain | reverse complement strand
GTGAGTAATCGCTAGGGGAGAGTCGTCACGCCATGTAAACAGTCCTGCCGCCCTGTGCTGCCTCCTGGGTCTTGCTGGGCGCTCCCTCTTCCCGCCCACCGGCACGAATGGCAGGGAGAGAGCGGTTGTAATGACGATAGGGATTGCAAAGTTAGGTAATGTTGTTCTTAACTGTCATCATTGAATTATATGAGTGTGATGAGTAGATAAAAGAAGAAAGGGAATGAATGGGATGAAGGAAGCGAGGGATTGTAATGGTAGGAATTGTAAAGTAACTCTGTTGTTTGTAATACCACTGATAAATAAAAGAAGATAATCAGTGAGTGGCAGGAAGGAAGTGAGGAATTGTAATGGTGTGTGGAAAAGTATAGTGTTATGTTTATTACTACCTCAGAATCACATGAACGAAATAAGTACAAGAAAATTAAATGATAGTATAGTTTGTTAAGCTGAAGTTTTACAAGGAGGAGGTTGAGATTATCCAACTATATATACATTGTGATACAGACAAGTAACGAAAAGGAAGAAGTGTTATGCTTACAGTGATGGAATGATAAAGGGACATGATGATGATAGGGATGAGAATAAAAACTGTGGTAATGACGATGATGTTGATAAAGATGAGTAGAATGATCGTGATGATAGATAAGCAGCAAGGTAATAATGATACTAATAAATTGTATTCTTTCTCGGTTTTCTTACTGATACTTTTTTAACGAAAGCTTGAACTTTTTTTCTATTTTTTGTCCTTGGTCGGTCTCCCTGATACATAAAAGTAGCATAAGAAATTTGAAGATTAAACGATGACTTATGTAGAGTTATATTCTTGTGTTTTACGATTTATTTACAGGAGAATATGAGTAAATAGTTCCGGTGATGAAATATTGGTGATAATAATGAAAGATGGGCAATTACGTACCTAAGAAATGAGAGAAAGAAATGAAAAACTTAGAAATTAAGTTTTATTTTCTATAATGTATCTAAAACTACTACTACTACTACTACTACTACTACTACTACTACTACTACTACTACTACTACTACTACTACTACCACAACTACTACTAATATCAATACTCATAGCAACAACAAAAGGAACACCAAAAACAACAATTATCAGATCCCTTCCTCAGTGACAGGAATAGCATGCAACTGTTACAAAACACACACACACACACACACACACACACACACACACACACACACACACACCAGATGAAAGAGAGTAATGTTATGCAATGTCATCACTCCGTATTTGCTTTAACATTCGCAGGTGACATGTTCTAGATATTCTCATTTGTTCGTGTCCCTCTCTTTCTATTGTCCGTCGCTTACTTTCTTCTCCCTGAACTCCCTTGTCTGACTTCCCTCACTCTATTTTTCTCTGCTTCTTTTCCTGTCTTTCTTTCTTTCATTGTCCTGTCTTTCGTGTATCTATCTTCGTTTCTCGCTTGTTTCTCGTCTGATATTTTTTGTCCGCTTTTCTTTAACTTTCTTTTCTCACCTTTATTCGCACTTGTTTCCTTTTTTTCTGTTTCTTATGCATCGTCGTGTCCTCCTTTCTCGTATTTCCCTTTCTTGCATGTTTCTTCCTCTCTATATACATTTTTTTATTTTTTTGTCGTCCTTCCTCTTCCTGATTTTTGTTTTGTATCTCTCTCTTTCGTACTTGCTCGCTGTTCATTCTTTTCGTTTCCTCGTTTTTATGCATCGCCGTGTCTTTCTTGCGTGTCTTCCTTCCTTGCAGGATTTTGTCATATTTTTTCACTCGTCTTCCTTCTTTTCGTTCTATTTCTTCAGCCTCTCTCTCTCTCTCTCTCTCTCTCTCTCTCTCTCTCTCTCTCTCTCTCTCTCTCTCTCTCTCTCTCTCTCTCTTTTTACACTTGTTCGTTAGTTTCGTTTCCTCACACTTTTATTTTTTTCTATTTTTCTCTTCGGCTCCTTTTTTTATTTATTTTTTTCATTACCTTCTTATTTTCATTTCCTTTTCTTTTCCTTCCGTATTTTTCCTCATTGTTTTTCCTTAAAACTCGCCCTTTGTTTTATTCCTTCCCACTCGTAGATTCTCATTTTAACTTTCCTTTCTTGTCTGTGTTTTTTTTCTCCAGCTTGTAATATTTTCACCAACTTCTCTTCATTCCACATTTTTTCCTTTCTCTCATCTCCCTCTCTTTCCCTCCGTTATTTTATTCCTCACACTTGTATGTACGTACGATTCCCCCTTTTCCCTTCCCTTTCCTGTTTACATTTCGTCTTCTGTTCTTCTCTACATGCCATAACTTTGCGAATTCCGAGGGTAAAACTTACATTCAACTTACATTCTATTCCGCATCACACAGACACACACACACACACACACACACACACACACACACACACACACTGATCAACCACACAACTCTATAATGCATAACTTTTTGCTTTCCATGTCTAGTTCATGTATATCCTGTGCTCTTCTTGGATACCATAACTGTAAGCTGTGGATTCCGTATCACACATATCCAAACACACACACACACACACACGCGCGCATTGTTCACCCACACAACCCTGCCTTCCCTTTCTCGTTTATGGATGTTGTCTTCTAAAAACCATAAGTCTGTGAATTGTGTTGCTAACTTTACTTTCCATCCCGCATCACACACACACACACACACACACACACACACACACACACACACACACAGAGATGAGCGCGCGCTGCCCAGCCACACAACCCCACCATGCATAGCTATTTGCTTAACGAGCCGTGGAAATCCTCTCCTGTTTTTTGCACCTACTCATTTCTCCACTTTTGCAGCGCGGAGCCTTACAAGGACGTGCTCTGCAGCTTTTTTTTTTTTTCTTTCTCTCTCTCTCTTTTCCTCTTTCGCCCATAGACTCATAGGGGTGGGGATTGTGTCGGTGTCTGTTTTCTCCTTGGAAGTCATCAGGACAAGTAGAGAGAAGTATAACACTGTATTTGGGGCAGTTTACACAATCTAACGTCAAGTGTTAAAGTACACAGTAGAAGTGCTCACTAAGGCAGCGTGTCCAGGGAAAAACCAACACTGGCGCGAGAAAAAATTGTACTGAGGAGGGAAGGAATGAGTGAGCGTGTCGTCGCCTTGAGAAACATGTGTCCGCCCACTCCTTACACCCACTACATCTACAAAAGTCACTCAATGTCTCACTTGCTCACTGTCAAGAGTTAGAATTGCACTCACGGAAAATATAAATAGAATGCAGTGTTTTAAAGATTCTTGCCATATTCATAGGCTAAATTTTTGTATCCTTATACTGTACATTAATTTGTGCATATTCTATTTTATTGTAATATGCTATTCAAGTGTTTTATTAATGTGATAACTACGATTTGTATCTTTAATCTCAGGTCGTTTTTCGTTTTTTAATGAGGTGTTTATGCGTCAGAGAAAACTGGGTCATTACTGTTACTATTAATATTATCATTGATAATAAGGATGATCATCCTAATCTTAATCCTAATGATAATAATAATAATAATAATAATAATGATAGTAGTGATAATAGTAAAGAAAATAATAATAATAATAATATTAATAATAATAATAATAATAATAATAATAATAATTATTATTATTATTATTATTATTATTATTATTATTATTATTATTATCAATAGTAGTAGTAGTAGTAGTAGAAGTAGTAGTAGTAGTAGTAGTAGTAGTAGTAGTAGTAGTAGTAGTAGTAGTAGAAGTAGTAGTATTACAAATAGAATCACCATTATCATCATCATCATCATCATCATCATCATTAATACAATCTTATATTACACATTTTTCTGGTGTGCAAGTGCTTTAGAATACAAGGAAATGAGTGCGTGTGTTCCTCGCTTTAAGACCATCCTGTAAGTCACTCCACTGGTATCACGTTGAAACAAGACCATCACAACTCTCAGTATCAGAGAGCTAATGTGCTCACCATTTCAAACTTGTAAAAAATCTTGCGTGTCACCAAACTCACTGAAGCACCGCGAGACGTCGAGGCTTTCCCCACCTCCCCTCAGGCGAGAGGTATGCGAGGCTTCTCGTGTGCAAGGAACAGTACGCTAGGCATTCTAAAGGTAGGTTACTTTGCTGTGGCCCTCTGTTGTACGTTCAGATCTTGTGTGAGGTGATGTAGGACTGGCGGTGTTTTGGATGGTATTTGTAAACTTACTGTTCTTATTGATGTCTCGTAAAGATTAATTTCAGTGAGAACACAGATGATTAGTTAGGTTCCCATACGTGCTTTTCCCCCACTGATGATGTACAATCCTTGTTAAAACTATCATTGGAATCATTAAATATATATATATATATATATATATATATATATATATATATATATATATATATATATATATATATATATATATATATATATATATATATATATATATATTATACCAAATCCTGTTAAAAATAGACGAAATAAGACAACGAAATGTTAAGAATACAGACCCTTGAAAGATCTCTATTAATTCACCCCCCTGCCACAAATCTCTCCTTCCTAGCATTCCTTACCTTCATTACCTTCCACTTTCATCCACTCTCCAACATAAACCTCTCCACACATACTGTAATCATACTTCTCCTGCTTTAGATTTAACGTAAGAAGGATTATGCCCAAGAGCAATAAAACCGGTGAAAAAGGAGAAAAAAAAACCCTGAAGATGACAAACCCTAAAGAAGATAATTTGAAGGCAAGGCCAAAAATTACCTGGAGAATTCTCTTAGATGGTGTACTGTAGGTTATCACAGGCATTCTCGTGAAGTCATGAGGTCCGTTGCTGTTTTCTTTTTGTTGGCTTTCCCTTGTGTCCCCATCTGTACCCACATACTCGTACTTGTCCTCAGGGTTTATAGGCTATTACCCTTGCTTGTCCCCATCTACAGACCAACTCATCCTCATCTTCACCTTCACTTTCATTCTCATTCACACCATTCATCTGATGTGTCCTCTTATACTTGTGTCTCTCTGTATCTTTTTTTCATGCTTTGTTTTCTCTTTTTTGTTTTCTTTCATCAGGAACATCTTGCGTCACGATATTTTTGTAACGACTGCGTGTTTCATTCCACTAATGGATGTGTAATGTACCAAATAGACAAAATTACCTTTAGAATTTTTTTTCTCGTTGGATTATGCATTTTTCAGACTCTAATACCATCAGTTGCTTTCGTAATGCCTTGAATATTAAAGTGTTAAAGTAATTCCTAAAAGGAGGCGTGTTTTATGCAAACCACCCGGTAAGAATGTGGGTTAAGGCATTTTACGACGTAAGCACATCTTCCGCGGTGCCAAACAACAGGTCTTCCCAGCCATAAACAAACGCAAATGTCTCTCCCGGCCTGGCGACTCAACGCCCTGCAAGTTTGTCGTCCTGAATGTAAACCAACTACGATGCCCATTGAAGGTTCTGTTAAGCGGTCATAAAAGAAGAAAAAAAATATAGTATATCTCTTGTTAATGCAAAAGAGCTTACTTAAGGCAAAGTTAGGCAAATATATTTTGAGTCGATAAGAGTATGTAAGTAAATAACTGAATACATTAACCAATCGCGATGCCCATTAAAGGTTTTGTTTGGCGGTCATAAAAGGAGAAGAAAAAACATTTATCTTTTGTTAATGCAGAAGAGCTTACATAAGGTAAAGTTAGGTAAATATGTCTTCCGTCCCTGATAGTAATATGTACGTAGGTAGATAAATATTTGAATAACTGAATAAAGGAAGCCCATTGAAGGTTTTGTGTAGCAATCATGAAAGAAAAAATATATTCCTTATTAATTCAAAAGAGCTCACCTACTTACGGTGCTGAAATACAACTGAACCTCCTTTAATTAAACAAATCCCTGAGTTTTCTACACCGAAATGCATTAATGTTCAGCTTTTACATTCAACTGATTCTGAAAAGAAAGTGCAAGGCCTGAAGTCACAGAAATATACTCTCATCAATAAAAAATACTAAAATAATATATAGATAGATGAAATATCTAAATAACTGAATAAACAAATAATTGCACAAAAATCCATGTCAGCCAGAAGTGAAGTGAAGGCTTTACTCTTTACCTTCTTCATGCTCGTCACTCAACAATATAATGACACACCTCCTCGGTTAAAAGTCTCCCTCACCAACTGCTTGATGTCACTTAGGTACAGTATAATAGAAGATTACACTATTCTGTTACACTCCCCGCATTACGAGACTATAAGTAACATGGACATAATACTCGTAAGGACATAATACTCAGAGTCCTCAGAAGGACACGACTTTTACTGCCCAGGGCGGCGTGATAGCAAGAATATTCCCCCGCATACCTGCCAGTGGGAAGTGAGTGTGCACGAGATCGCCTCCCAGATGGCCAGCGGTTCAAACTGATCCCTCGACATACACACACACATACACACACACACACACTCTCTCTCTCTCTCTCTCTCTCTCTCTCTCTCTCTCTCTCTCTCTCTCTCTCTCTCTCTCTCTCTCGCTTTCCAGCCGCCTTGCCTCACCTTGCTTTGCCTTCTTTGACCACCCTCACCATCACCCTCACTCATCCTCTCCCCCGCCTCCCTCATTACCTTCATCACCACCCTCATCACCCCCATCACCACCCTCATCACCCCCATCACCACCACCATCATCATTCCCTCATCACCACCCTCACCACCATCCTCACCACCACTTCATCACCACCCTTATCACCTCCATCGCTCATCTTAACCTCATCACCACTCACTCTTCCTCACTCACTCATCCTCCCCCTTACCCATCAGCCTCACCTGCCCTCACCTGCCCTCACGTCAAGCACTCCTCCGCCGTAACTCCGCACCTGTCGGATGTAGTCGTTCCCTCCTCTCGTTTTTCTTTTCTTCTGTCTCTCTCTTGAAGTAATTCCTGCAAGTGACGTGCTGTAAAGGGTTGGACTGTGTCTTTATCAGTATCTTCACCCTTCACTTTTATCAGTCCCATTTTTTAGATATTTTGTCTTTTTTTTTTTTTTCTCGCATAGATTATAATTGTTATCAAGACTATTTTCTTATCTTAATTTATTGTTTATTAAAATATTATGACGTATTAGGAAGGAAAATCACTAGCACCAGTCCCAATATGTACTCTATACAAAGCCACTTATCCGAGAAAAGGCAACGAACAAAACACAGACAAAATGCGTAATTGTGTGGAAGGTGGTATAACAAGACTTTAGACCAGGGACCTTCATTAAGACTATTATTAGTAAAACAATAATACCTACTGTGGCAGATGGCGTGAGTGAGGAAATGGCCGTGAAGAAGCTCGTGTCTGTGTGATCAGTGAAGCAGTGGAGTATTTCACACTATGGAGGTCTTGATGTTTCCTTTGCTCCATTTAGGAAAGATTGAGTTTCATTAATTAAGAACGTTAGCGACAATAGCATTCACTGTAGCGTATCACGTGAGTGAGGGAATGTCTGCAAGGAAGCTTGTGTCTCTGTGACTACTGAAGCACTGGAGTATTTCTCACCCTGGAGGTCTTGATGCTTGCTCCCTCTGCTACGTTCAGAAATCATAGAGTTTGGAGGTACAGCCCTGTATTCTGAAACGCTGTGTTCTTTTATAAGGAGTGTTTTCGAGGGCCACACAGATGATTTGTTCACTTCTCATTGGTATTTTTCGTACTGATGATGCAGAATCCTTGTCAAACTATCAAGAGAATCATGAAAACACTTACAAAAATCGCAAGAACTTTCACTTAAGCGTGTTAAAAACAAATGAGATAAGACACAAAAACGTTTGAGAACACGACTCTACGACACAGACATGGGTGGAATACGTATTCATGTAGCTTGAAGACAAGGAGAAAAAAGAAAATAGATTGCCAGTCGTTCGAAGGCCATTGAAGGCAATAGAGAAAGTTTCAAAGGATTCGGGGGAAAAAAATGAAGACCAGCATTCAATTAAGAAAGATCACAAGCAGACCGTCCTTTGCTGAGTCCCTATATACGATTGATCTCATAGTAAACTGTGGATTGATGGAACTTCAACAAACCTCTAATTAATGTTAGAACGCTACTTTGAAGAATCCGAAAGATCAACATTGTTTAGAGACAGAGTACAAACTTTCTGTAGGAGAGAGAAAGAGATGGGTGCTGGTGATCAGACGAGGCGAGAACGAGGAAGCGGTTATCGGAGACTAAAAGAGGATCTCCATCACGATTAAAGCTCATATTGTCAACCAACCCATTCCTTCAAGGTCCAAGTCACGTAAGAAATTGTAACGCTTGCTAAAACTCGTAGGGGTGGATGTTACTTGCTTCGTTATCGGGGACTTAAATAGGATCTGTATCAAGATTAAAGTTTATATTGTCACCCAACCCATTCCTTGAAAATATCACGCAGGAAATTGTGGCACTTACCAGAAATTCGTGCGGGTGATTGTTCTTTGAATATTGTGACCGAAAGGGAAGGAAAAGGCAAAATGTATCATCGAAAACCCATTTCTTTAAGATCAACTTTGCGTAGGAAATTGTAACATTTATTAAAAATCTCGTAGGGATGCTTATATCTTGCAGACTGTGAGAGGGAGGGAAGGAAAAAGCATAATTATTTGACCATAAAAGTCTGTCTAAATGGATCGCAGTTACATACGACACATAAACATCATTAGGAAGGGTGGGAAAGATTCTCACGCCACACTCGTACAAGATGAAGTGATGGGATGAATCAGAGAGAGAGGGAAATGCCTTCTGTCAACCAAAATGCGAATTTTTAGCAAACGTATGAGCGATGAGTTGAGATATACAGGTGGAGGAGATGGCAAGCGGGAGTTATAGCTTCCTCGTGTGTTCCTGGTTATTCTAGATCTCGCCTACCCTGCTGAGGAATGAGGAGCATGAAGGTGCAGGTGAGCAGGTGTAGAAAGAGAGTTCACATAACACTCCCAAGACTCAAGCGGCTATGTGCACTAGATGCTTACTTTGTTTGACTAGGTGTTTATTGCGTAAGAAACCTTGACCCTTTGGCTGCTGCTGCTCGATGAAGGTTAGAGTATGCGCGCTTCTAATTTTTAAAGACAACTGACAATAAATGGAATTATTGGATAGTTATAACCTTTTCGTGCCTGTAATTTCAATTTGCCAAATCAAATGACTCAGATTTATTCAGATATCTAAGCAATATCGTCCTCCTTTTAGCAGTTAAACTTGCGCTAATACTGGGTTACGAAAGACAGTAAACTGTATACTCGTCCATCTTGTGATAACTGAATATACAGCATGCTCTCGCCAAGACGTGTGGAGATGCTGGGAAAGATGATGACTTGTTCACCCAGCAGAGGGCACCACCAGCCACTTATCCAGCGAGTGGGCGAGTGCAAAAATGAAAGAATGTCAGATAGTTTTACAGGGCGAAGGAAATTGTCTGTTTTAAAACAAAATTGCAGCACTTAAGCTTCATGCATACCGAAGTGACACAAAAGACCTAAAGAAAACTTGGAGGGGTTTTTCTCCTCAAACTATTATTCGACACAGAATGGCCATCTCCTCCCTTATTACCGAACCTGTTGCCCAAACGTAAACACCAGAGAGAGCTGCTTCAATTCCATGCAACACATTTATGTTTCCTGTTACTTTAAAACTTCCGTCCTTTTTCTTTTTCTTTTTTATTTTTACTTTGATATCGAAGTTGTTGAGATTTTTTGGTGCATGGACAGTGAAGGTTTATTCTGCTAGAAGTACTAGTGCTTGTTTTAGTGATTATATTTCTTGAAGTTCTCTTGCCTCTCTCTCTCTCTCTCTCTCTCTCTCTCTCTCTTTTTTTTTTTTTTTTTTTTTTTTTTTTATTTAAACAAAAATTTACATCAGGCTTAAAACAACACGTTTTTTATGCTGTTATTTGAAAAGCCTATACTTAAATGTAAGGAAGAAAATATATACAAAAAGTAAACTCATCCTAATATATATATATATATAGACATGATTAACACAGCACTAGTGTGGGGGGTTGTGTTTTACGCCACCTGTGTGCAGCCACTTTCACCTGCTGGAGTGTCATTGTCTGTGTATCACTCGTGGCTGCCGTAAACACATTCCACAGTCTGGAGGTTCTAGCTGTGTAAGAGCGCTGGTGCTGCCTCGAGTAAGATCGAGGCACTTGCACCAGCATGTCATTGGAGGTGGTGGTCCTGGACTCCCTCTGGACAGCTCGTGGTGGGAGCCTTATCGAGCTGAGATGAGGGACCTCCAGAACCCGGGCCTTGTGCTGGACCACCAGCGCCGACACGTCCCGCCGATGCTCTAGCGACGTGACTCCGGTCTGCTCCTCCTGCTGCTGCTGCTGCTGCTGCTGCTGCTGCTGCTGTCCGTCCATCCCCACCAAGCGCAGGGCACGGCGTTGCACAGCATCCAGTCTCTGCAAGTGGGTGGGGGCACTCGACATCCAGGACAAGGCACTGTACTCCATACAAGGCCGTATCTGAGCCTTGTACAGTGTGAGGATGCCCCGGGAGTCGAGGTTTCCTGACATCCGACGCAGTGCAGAGACTCGCTGGGAGACCTGGTGGGCAACAGCAGCAACATGGCGGTCAAAGCGCAGGCCACAGTCCACTGTCACTCCCAGCAACTTGACGTGTTCCTGGAGGGGAAGTGTCTGGCCTCCAAAAATCAGACAGCCTGAGACGGCTGGGGAGGCAGCTGGGGACCGTGAGATGACCATGGCCTGCGTCTTTTCTGGAGCGAAGCTGACTTGCCACGCCTCTCCCCACTCCATCACCAGCCTGAGCTGCCTATTTAGCTCTCTAACGGCTCGTTGACTGTCGGAGCGGCAGTAGGAGCGGGAGAGATTGCAGTCGTCGGCGTATGCAAGCAGAGTCGGGATTTGCCGCAGGAGGTCATCGATGTATATGTTCCACAGGATCGGGCCCAACACTGAACCCTGTGGAACTGAGGCCTGTATAGGTAACGGCTGGGATGCCTGTCCATTGATGACTACCCGGAGGGTTCTCCCCTGGAGGTAGTCCTCGAGCAGTGCAAGGAGGTTGCCCTGGATACCCTTGGCGCAAAGCTTTTTTACAAGCCCCGCGTGCCAGACCCTATCAAAGGCCCCAGCAATGTCCAGGGCCACCACAAGAGTATCCAGACCTTCGTCCAGGGCATCCTGCCAGCCTTGGGAGAGGAGGGTGAGGAGGTCCGCTGTTGAGCGGCCAGGCCGGAAGCCGAACTGTCTGTCTGAGAGGAGGCGGTGCTCACTCAGGTGATGACAGATGACACCTGCCACCACCTGCTCCAGCAACTTGCCCACCACGGAGAGCAGCGAGATGGGTCTGTAGTTGCTGGGCTCAGACTTTGAGTTCTTCTTGTGGGCTGGTACCACTCGCGCCTCCTTCCATATAGAGGGCCACCTGTGCTCCATCAGGCAGGCCCTGAAGACGCTGGTGAGAGGACCTGACAGCTCACTGGCGCAACGTTTGAGGAGCCGCGGGCTGATGTCGTCCGGGCCGGTGGCTTTGTTCTCCTCTACTTCCCTCATCAGCCGCTCCACCTGTTCACGTGTCACCTGAACATCGGCGACGGTGTGGTCTGTTTCCTGAGGGAGGTGAGGTGGACGTCTACCCGGATCAGTGACTGACATCTTCTCTGCGAAAAAATCAGCGAGTAGAGAAGCCTTGTCCTCACTGCTGGCGGCTGTTGTCCCGTCCGGCCTTGTTAGTGGAGGAAAAGTGTCGCGGCGGCCTGTTCCTTGCTGCTCCTTGACAAGCCTCCACCAGGTCTTGTGGCCAACCCCTGAGCCACAGAGCTTTTGCCTCAGGTCCTCTCGCTGCTGCCGTCTCGCCCACCTGCAGGTAGCTGTCACCCGTCTACACGCCACACGGTGTTGGGCCCAGTTGTAGTGTGTTGGACGACGTTTGTACCTCACCCAGGCTTCGTGTTTAGCCTCAGCGGCCGCTCGGCATCGGTAACCAAACCAAGCAGGGTCATTAGGCCTAACGAGGTACCTTCTGCTGGGGACGTGTTGCTGCTGGAGGGCAAGGAGCTTGGTGGTGAGGGCACGGGCCTTTTCCTCCGCGTTGCCTATCAGTAGGGCGTCCCAGTCCAAGCGAACGATGTCGTGTCTCAGGGATGCCCAGTCAGCCTGCTCCCACAGCCAGATAGTGCGCGGGGCGGCGGCCTCCCTCGCTATATCCAGCTTGACTCGTGCCAGCACGGCATGGTGGTCGGAGGTGCCCACCGTCCCCAGTTGATGGCAGACGATGCTGGAGTCAGGGAGATCTGTTAGCACAGGGTCCAGCGACCCTCCCCTCTCATGTGTAGGGAAGGACACGTGGTTCGTCAGACCCTGCACCATCAGGAGGCTGTTAAAGGCATCCTGCTCCAGGTGGAAGTTTAGATCCCCCAGAATCATGACGTGGGAACACTTGTGCCGCTGTAGCATAGTGTCCAATTCCTCCGTCAGAAAATCCAGCGCTGAACGTCCTTGCCTTGGGGGACGGTACATGACACACAGGAGGAGTCCTGTGCTGTCATTTATTAC